>NW_025374155.1:0-6354 GCF_016433145.1 Gracilinanus agilis
GAGAGAGAGAGAGAGAGAGAGAGCGAGCGCATGCACTCAAGGACAAGGAGAGAAAGGGGGAGCAAAAGAAAACAGCTTTATAACAGGAAGGGAAATTAGAGGTCACCTAGTACAACCCTCTTTTTTTATAGACCCCTAAAAGTTTAAGGGACTTTGACTCTGAAGTCATTGTTCTTCGCCTAGTACCATAGGTGAAAAGAAGGGAACAAGATGACAGGTAGGATGGAAGAGAGAGAGGCTTTTAAGAAGATATGAGAGCCAGAAGGGACCTTAAGGATGATCTAGTCCAGCTCCCTTGTTTTACAGATGAGAAAACTGTTACCTGCAAAAGGGAGGAGACTGGCTGAGAAGCACATGGGAACTTTTTGGCAGGGCTGGGTTTAAAGTACAGTTTTCCTGACACACAAGCTAGGATTTGGTCCCCTGTGCCTCAAAGAGAGGAACAAAAGGGTGCCAAATTTTTCCAAAAGTAGGAAGATTGAGGGATGAAATTTCATGCAAACAAGAAGATGAAGGAAAAGAAGAAGAAAGTTGTTTGGGCTCTGCTATGATTTTTGAAGGGCATAAGATGGGAAGACCACTGAGGATTAATAATAATAATAAACAGGGACTTATATACTTCCTTATCATTTCCAAAGTGCCTTACATGTGATCTTATTTGATTCTTAAAATAACCCTATGAGAAAGGTACAGTTTTTTTTCATATTTAAAGAAGAGAAAACTAAGGCTGAGAGGGATTTAGTGACTTGTCCAGCTTAGTAAGTGTTTGAGGCAGGATTTGAACTCAAGTCTTCCTAACTCTAAGTTTGATGCTCTTATCCACTTGACCACCTAGCTACCTACTTTCCCAAAACTTTATAAGACTCCTAGCCTTTGGGCTAGGAGGATTTAAGTGTGGAGGCAGGATGATGGATGAGTACTCCTAGAGATCCTTTCCCATTCCCAGTTTGGTCCCTTGACACAGCAAGAGTGCCCAGCAAGGATGAGGAGCCTAATTACAGCATGAAGAACTGCTTCTGAGATCTCAGCTAGAAGGGACATCCATGAGCATTAGTCCAATCTGTCCCTGAACAGGAATCCCTCTGTCACCATCCCTACTAAATGCCCTTAGCAAATTGTCATCCAGCCACCCCTTGGAAACCTCTGGTGATGAGAGACTCATTACCTCCCAGTGCATCCCCATTCCTTTTGAGATATCTGTAACTGTTAACAAATGTTGGCTCACATAGAGCCAAAGTCTTTTGCTCTACCACTTCTACTTCTTTGCTCCTAGTTGTTGGGGTTTTTTGTTGGGGGGGGGACAGGGAGAGGACAGAAGAATCTCAACTTCTCTTCCCCAAGGTGTAGAGAATTGAGGATGGGGGACACCTCCCTAGCCACAGGGACTCTGGATGGCTTCTTGAGTCTTAATTAAGTGAAGCAATGGATGATGGAGCGATAAAGAGCAGAGCACGGGGGGAGTTTGATTTTCTGCCACTCAGTGGCATAGATTCGACAGGGACCACAGGAAAGGAGGGGAAAACCATTTGCTCATGGTCCCCTGGGAGCTAGGAGCTGTTTGGGGGTGACCTGCCTCCCCAATCCTGTCCATTATCAAGGCCAGCGGCTCCCCCACCAAACCACAGGAAAAACCAGTGGCATCTCTCTTTCTTCCCTTGCTTTATTCTCACTACCATCTCCCCTGGCCCATACGCACACCTCTGACGTGGTGGAAATGAAGATTCTGGTACTTGCTTGCTGGTATTGTACAGACACATATAGCTGCCCTTCCTCCAACTCTTGGGCATATGGACTCGCACCAGAGAGGAATGTCTCCTAATAGGAAATCCCCAAGAATTTCCTCTCTTGATGGAAAAGTGTTATTGGCTGCATCTCCCCAGGGATGCCACTAAGTCAGGGGCAAGTCTGTGCAGAGTTCAGAGGATGGGGAGCAGTGCGTATAGCATAGAGAATAAACGATGGCTCGGGATCTTCCTGGCTGAGAGGGGAAGGGAGGCCAGGGCCCATGACATCGGAGCTAGACAGCTAGAAGGGACCCCAGAGCTCGTCTAGTCTGAGGGTTCTTGACCTAAGGTGCAAGAACTTGGATTTGGTTTGGAGTTTTTTCTTTTTCTTTTTTTTTTTTTTTTTTTTTTTTTTTTTTGGAGAGGGAAGGGGAAAGTTTGAGTTTGGGGTTTTTTGACTTACCAAGATGACAAAAGCAGTAAGAAAGTGAGCCAGACAGGGGGCAGCAAGGTGGCTCAGTGGAGCGAGAGCTGGGCCCCGAGATAGAAGGTTCTGGGTTCAAATCCAGTCTCAGGCACTTCCTAGCTGTGTTACCCTGGACAAATTACTTACCCTCCCCCTCCCAATGCCCAGTCCTTGATGCTCTTCTGCCTTGGAACCAATGCACGATATTAATTCTAAGAGAGAAGGTAAGGGTTTAAAAAAAAAAAAGTGAACCGGGAAAAAAATTGAAGTTCATTGTTCTCCATGCTCCCATGCTAATCATCCCCCGAAGCAGCCCATAAATACAGTCATCCTCAGAGGACGTGTTGGGGATGGGTGCTTTTTAGGGACAGCAGGCACAAGAAGGGTACTTATGGAAGGGCTGCCCCGGGAGCTTTCTAACACTGAACGTGCACAGAGGCCTTTAACTCAAGTCTTCCTTACTCCAGACCTGGCACTCTATCTTCTGTGCCATCTAGTTGCCCATAGCACTCTACCCATTCACTAGAGAACACCTGATGAAGTGTGGGAAGTGAGGGCCTAGACAAGGCCCCTTGTTTTCTCCTCTTCAACTACTTGTTCCCTGCTTTATTGGGCTTTTTGAACCCTGGCTAGAGACAGAGAGGAAAAGCTACCCAAGCAAACCAGGATAGGTGAGAACTGATGGAGGGGTGGGGGGGTGAGGACGGGAAGGAAAGGCTTGGGAAGAGACTGCTCCGTTCTTAATGCTATCAAGACCCATCCTCCCCCTCTTCTGGCAGGATCAGCGAGGTAGGAATAAAGAGTGGAAGGGGGGAGGGGGGAAATGGAAAAGTTGAAAGTTGCAAGCCAGCCCCTTCTGGCAGGCAGCTGATAACGGGGGACATGGGAGGATTGGCGTTCTGCCCTCCACGGGGGGCACAAAGGCTTCAGTAACCAGGAGCAAAGCAAGCTGCATGGGAGCAGAAATCATCAGGGAGAGAATTTATTTTATGTGCTCTGTTCCCCCTCCTCCTCCCTTGAACTCCCATATAAATAAATAAATAAACCTGAAAGATCTCCGCCAGCCTCCCTATGGGGAGAGGGGGGCCCAGCTCCCCCACAGATGATACGTGGGGAGGTGCAGCCGCTCGTAATTGGGGATGGCAACTATCACCATCCCGATCAGATTTCCCAGCTGGAAAGGAATTTAATCCACCAGGCTCCTCTTGGCACATGCTGGGGTTCCTTTTGATGTTCTTCTCTATCATACTTCCTAACAAAATAGCCCCTCGATGACTCTTCGAGGACCTCCTACCACCCACACCGATTCACAGGACAGTATCAGGCATGGGACTCAGAGACAAGTCAGTGAGCCTTCTCTGGACCATCCTTTGAGAATGAAGGGGTAGGACATTCACTTTCAATCAATATATGGTGCCACAACAGCAACAGGGTCTTAGTTACTGTCCTCAACTTGTCTTGGCTTCACTTTCACAATCTGGAAAATGGGAGCATAATACTCGTATGCTTCTCTGCTTCACAAAAATTCTTAAAAGAACCTCTGGCCATCTCATTTCTTCCCACAACTTCCCAACACCATCATCACAGTCTCTCTAACCCTTTAGTCATTTTTTGACTCCTTCCCCAGCTTCCCCTTCACTTCTGATCAGTGATGTCTTTGCCCTTGGTTTCTTTTAGTGTCCTAATGTGCCCTCTCTTTTTGCATTTCCATAATTACCTGCACCCCAGCCCTTGGCACCTCCCACCTGGAGCCCCCAGATAATGACTCTGTCTTGGGTTGGAGCCTCGAGAAAGTAGCTGTGTGCCATTGGAAAGGCTGGAAAATTTTAGGGGGAGACCGAACCTGGGGAGAAAGGCTTCCCCACCTCCCATATTTGAAAACTGTTCCTCCTCAGTGTCACTGACCACAGTGACCTGGAATTCTCCTCATAACACAGGTAATCCATGCTTTGAAAGCCCCGGTTTCATCTCTCTCTACACACATCATTCCTTCAGCCCTTAATAGATAATCTTCACCAGTAATAATCATCATTATTAAGTTAGCATTTATATACTGCTTTAAGACTTTCAAAGTGATTTACAAAGATTATCTCATTTTTAATTCATATCAATCCTGGGAGGTAGGTGCTTTGTTTTACAGATGAGGAAACTGAGGCAGGTAGTAGTTAAGTGACTTACCCAGGGTTACCACAGCTAAGAAGTATCTGAGACCCGGTTTGAACTCAGGTTTTCCTGACTTCAGATACATGGTTTTGTCCACTGCACCATCTAGCTGCTATGGCCAAAACTTCATCTACCTTGTAATCATGAACCTCTCTGTTAGAGTGTTGGTCTTGAAATCAGGAAGACTTGAGTTCGAATAGTGACTCAGGCACCTATTGTGTGACTTTGATCAATTCGTGGTGACATCTGCCTTGGATTTCTCTCTTATAAAATGGGGATAATGATGGTACCTACTTCACAGGGTTATTGTAAGAATAAAATGAGATAATATTAGTAAATCCCCTTAACACAGTTAGTACCCAGCACATAGTAGGTACTATATACATGCTAGCTGTTGGGGGAGGTTGTTTCTTTTTTTAGACCCTTACCTTCCATTTTAGAATAAATCCTGTGTATTGGTTCTAAGGCAGAAGAGCAGTAAGGACTAGGCAATGGGGGGTAAGTGACTTGCCCAGGGTCACACAGCTAGGAAGTATCTGAGGCCGGATTTGAACCTAGGACGTTCCATCTCTGGGCCTGGCTCTCAGTCCACTGAGCAACCCAGCTGCCCCTACATTTTTGCCTTCTGTCTTAGTATGAATTCTAAGACAGAAGAGCAACAAGGGCTAAGAAAATGGGGTTAAGCAACTTGCCCAGGGCCATACAGCTAAGAGATGTCTGAGGCCAGATTTGAACCCAAGTCCTCCTGACCCCAGTCCTGGTACTCTATCCACTGTGCTGCCTAGCTGGTTGTTATTATGGCAGGTATGCAGTCCTCCAGCCAAGCCCATTCTAGAAACCTCTCCAACTTGGGAGGACCTTCCAGACCCTCTTTCTCCAGCAGCGTAGGCTTTGCAGACTCAGAGTCACCTCCATATTTGTGTGGGGAAGAGGAGAAGGGAGAATTAGGCATTTCTATGACCCTTTAAAGTTTGCCGAGTGCTTTTTCAGACATGATTTCCTTTGGTCCCCCACAAGCACCCTGGGAGGAGAGGAACTCAATGAGATGGGAAATGGCAAGCTTTGCTCTCTCCAAAGTGCTACATTATTCCATACATAAGCAAATACAAAGTATATCAGTGATACCCTGTCATTTAAGGAGGGAGAGAGAGCATGAATGAGGAAAGGTCTCCTTGAGGAAGAGGGAAGCCTACCCTGCGCTTTGGAGGAACCAGGGATTCTAAGGAAGAAGGAGAACGTTCCAGAAATGAGAAACACTCAGTGGCCGAACGTCACATGTGGAAATCCTCTAGCACTCCATCTTGGCTGGAATGGAGCATGTGAATGAGGAGATGATGAAATACGACTAAAGGGAGACAGGTGCGGGCTGGAATGGTTGGGGAGAGCAAGAAGGACCAGCCCCTGAGATCTCTCGTGTCACGGACACCTGGGGACCCAAAGGGAAGACACCCAAAGCAGATCTGAGGCACAGGCCAATTGGGGCAGGAAGAACCCCTTTGCAGAGAAAAGGAGAACACGTTAGCTTTATGGGATGCCTGCCGCCCAGTCGACGGGTATCTCTTTATTAAAGGAGTTAGGCTGTACGGCAGGGACCATGCAAAGAGCTGGGGTACAAGGGCAAAGGTGAAACAATCCCCCCCTCCAGAGTGCTCAGACAGGCCACCCCTCCATAGCCTGACCCTCTCCCAAGTCCTTCTGGCCCAGCCCAGAAAATCTGCCTGCCAGGGTACTGTTTGCTCAGTCTGGTGCCTCCACCTGGAACACTCCCTTTGCTAATCTGTGTGTGTCCTTCCTTTCCTCTCACTCCTAACTCAAACCAAAGCCCATCTCATCCAGGAAGCCTCTGCTTAATCCTACCAAATTGTTTGATCTTCATTTTCACTAGGCTAATTTGCATTTGTTATTAGCATTGTTTTCATAAGTATTTTTCATTCATTGCATGGATGTACTCCAATTCTCCAACCAAATGCTTCTTGCCCTAGTGACAAGACAGTTTCCTCC
>NW_025374156.1:0-1151 GCF_016433145.1 Gracilinanus agilis
CTCCTCTTCCTCCTCCTCCTCCTCCTCCTCTTCCTCCTCTTCCTTCTTCACATGATGGGGGGACCTGGATGCCCTTTCTCCTTCTGGATCACTGAGAATCTATTATATTTCTTTCATTTTTTTCCATGGGGAGAGGATCAGGTGGACTCATTCAACATGGTTAGTGAGTATTCTTTTTCTCTGGCTTTGACTGAGCCAACTTTTTGGCCTTTAGTGAGTTCCCATCTCAGATCACAGACTCATAGGATTCAGAGTTAGAAGGAGCCTTAGCAATCACCTATTTCCTCTCCTTTACCAGTTTTACAAATGAGGAAACTGAGACCCAGAAGTAAGGTCATTTTCCTAAATTTTCATAGTTAGTGACAGTACCATGGGTAGGAATAAGATTTCCAGGCTTCTAGTACTCTTTCCATTATATCTAATGATCCCTTCCTGTCTCTTGGTTTTTGTCTAGCTGAGACTTCAGGAGTCAATCTTTTACATAGTCACCATCAACTCCTTTTCTGCTGCTGCTGCCACCACTGCCACCCTCTTACTTTATCTAGTCTTTCTTTATGAAAGCCTGTCCTTTACCTCTTCATATAAAGCCCGGAGGAAGTTCATCTCTTCTATCAGAGCTTCAGCATTGGCCTCCAGATCTGACTTCTGAAGGTAGGCACAATCTACTTCCTGTAAGGACAGCAGAAAACCACACATTCAAGTTCAAAGAACAGGCCAAGGAGGTCATTTTACCTATCCCACCAGCATCTCAGACCCATAGATCATACTTTGGTCTATATTCTAATTTGAATTCATTCTATCTTTACAGTTTTCCTAGAAGACAGACCCTTAAAATTAATCATAAAAGGACTCCCTTTCTTCAAGTTAGTGATCTGAAATGGCCTGAAATTTTCAAATAACATCTCCCAGAACACCTACACTGCCTTTCAGAGAAAAGTGTTCCTCTAGAGCAGTGGTTCCCAAACTTTTTTGGCCTACCGCCCCCTTTCCAGAAAAAATATTACTTAGCACCCCCATCCCATACTATCACTGCCCCCTTACAGTTATTCACCAGCCCCAAATGCACCTGTGGCTATCACCGCCCCTCTAGATCGCTGCAGCACCCACCAGGGGGGCGGTGGCACCCACTTTGGGAATCACTGCTCTAGAGA
>NW_025374157.1:0-1518 GCF_016433145.1 Gracilinanus agilis
CAACTGGGTGGTGCAGTAGATAAAATACCAGGTCTGCAGTCAGAAGGACTCATCTTCCTGAGTTCAAATTTGATCTCAGACATCCTGTGACTCTGGGCAAGTCACTTGACCTTGTTTACCCTAATTCCTCATCTGTTAAAATGATCTGGAGAAGGAAATGGCAAACCACTCCAGTATCTTTGCCATGAAAATCCCAAATGGGGTCACAAAGACTGAAAACAACAAATCAACAGTATCATACATAGAACTTAATGGGAAAACCTAAAGCTATTGATTGAAGTTAAACATCTTAGGGATGTGTACCCCTAGCATAAATTACTAAGCATTAGCCTTCTTCACAGAAATCCAAAGACAGAGATAGTGCTATTGGAGGGAAATCCCTGTCATGTTTGACCTTGTCACTTTTCATCACTGACCTACATAAAAGACCTTGCTAGAGGAATTTCCCTAGGGCTTCTGATTGGACAGGAAGTCTCATAGTTTGACAATAAGAATTCCTCCAAAGTGGGTCAGTCAAATAGTCACTCTCCAGACAAATATAAAAACAGTCTCACAGGTGTAATGAGTTAGTATGTCCAAAGCACTTCCAAGCTCCAGGGAGGAAAAACACTACAGAATAAAAAATGTTGGGTCCCACTCTAAAATTACTACATGCACATAAATCTTCCCTTTTAAATAATGAATCATAAGACTCGAGCAGTAAAATCGAAACTAGGTGAAACTCAAGAAACCAGGAAATAGCACCTAGGGTTTGTGATATTGGGTCACAGTTTATGCTGAATAACAAAGAGGCAAGTAAGCATGTAAAATAGCAGGAGGGGTGGGAGTAGGAGAAGTGAGACTGGAAGGAGTAGAAAGAACACCAGATTTGGACTCAGAGGCCATCAGATTGAATCCCAGCTCCGGCATTTAATATAGATGTGTCTTTAGGCAAGTCCCTTAAGCTGTCTAGCCTCTGCTTTTACATCTGAAAACGAGGAGAGGGAACTCAGAAGATCTCTAAAGTCCCACCTGACTATAATTCTGTGATCCTATGAGAAGAGGGAGGGGAAGAGAATAAGCATTTATATAACACCTATTGGATCCTCACAACAACCCTGGAAGTATGTTATTACTATCCTTTTTTACAGCTGGATAACTAAAGCAAATAGAGGTTAGGTGACTTGCCATGGACCACATAGCTAGTAAGTATCTGAGGCAGGATTCACTTACCCTCTCTGTATTTAGAAAGCTGCTAGGTGGCTCAATGGATAAAGTGCTGGGTCTGGGATGAGGAATACCTGAATTCAAATCTAGCCTCAGATCCTTCCTAGCTGTATGACTCTGGACAAGTCATTAAACCTCTGATTTCCTGACCAAAAAAAGGATCACTGGATAAGGAAATTAAGGAAATGGAAAACTACTCCAGTATCCTTGACAAGGTATTGTCCATGGGGTCATAAATTGTTTAATAAGACAGAAGAAGAAATAAAGAAAAGAAAAGGAAAGAAAAGAAAAGAAAAGAAAAGAAAAGGAAAG
>NW_025374158.1:0-6964 GCF_016433145.1 Gracilinanus agilis
ATATACCAATATATAATTAACTAGAATTATATATTAGAATTTATTTTAGATTAATATAATTTAAATATAATTAGAAATTATTATATAAATTAATAGAACAATATAAATTATTATCCTAATTATAGATATATAATTAATATATAAAAATATAGCATTCTTAAGGTTCATGAAATGCTTTACACATTTGATCTCATTTGATCTTTGTAATAACCTTGTGAGGTAGACAGTACAAGTACAACCATCCTCATTTTGCAGTGTTAGTATTCAGCTAATTAATCCTCAGGGTACAATTTAATTGTGTGTGCCATATCTCTGCAACTATTTGAACTTTGAAATAAACCCTGTGAAAACAATTGCTTTTCACTCTTATGCCTTCAACTCTCTTTATGCTCTGAATGTCTTTATCTCTGTTCTTCATATACCTTTCAGACATCTCTGCTTATTTTTTGAATTGCATTGATATGCCTCTATTACTTGCTTTTCCAGTATGTGTGATATTTTCCTCATATGAGGCTAGTTTTGACGATACGTAATTCTACTTAACTTAAAAGCATTGGGATAAACGTATGATACATATCGGGTATCTCTTATCCCACATTCTTGCAAATAATGTATTCATGACAGTACTTTTTCAGTGTTAATATTCTGGTGTCTATTATTAAACTATAGCAGAGCTTGAGTTTTAAAAAGATACTGTTATTTCTACACACCTTCTCATACATATTTACAATTATTCTGATATCATCGTTGACATATTTATTACATTTTTATCAGATCCTATTTGTCACTAGTGATTTCAGAAGTATTCCAGTATACAAACATTATATCCCTTTGAGAGAAGATATTTCTATTTAGGAAGAATTTAGATGCAGCCAGGGAGAGCAGTGACTAGAACTCTGGACTTGAAGTCAAGAAAATCTGAGTTCAAGTTTGGTCTCAGACTCTTAGTATCTGTGTAACCCTGGACAAGTCATTTAACCTCTGTCTGCCTCGGTTGCCATTATTTATAAAATGAGGATGAAGACAGGACCTATTTCACAGGGATATTAGGAGGATAAAATAAGATAATACATATAAAGCACTTGGTAAAACATATATTATGTGTTATTTTTATTATTAGTTATACATATTGTTATTATTAATTAATATTAATTATATTATTACTAGTTATACATATATACATAACAAATATATGTATACATGAATGCATATATACATATATAAACCACACATATACATATATTAAGTTTATACCACTTTCAAATAATTTTTGAATGACTACTAAGGATTAAGCTTTTTAATTTGGGGTTCTAGGCTCTTCACAACCTGGAACTGGGGAGAGCTACAAAAATCAAATAAAATATTCATGAGACTTACTGTAGGAAGGCATAACTTGAAATAAAACTATAATACAAAAATGATATGTAAATGCAGAAGAAAGGTCCAAGCAAAGTACCATTTGAAGTATGGAATAGACAGAATCATTGCAAATCAGGAAAGACAATATAGTAAAGATGATATTCATTCCAGGAAGGACTTACATAAACAGAGTTGTTCTCTGTCTAGGAAAAAATTAGGAATTAGGATAATGCAGGACTGAATAATTCCAAGTAAAAAGGTGAGTCAAATATTGTGGGATAGAGTGCCCGGTGGTGAAGAGCCTGGAACCCCAAGCTAAAAAGCTTGATCTTTAGTTAGTAGTCATTCAAAAAGTTTTGATTAGAAATAGTAACTTGTTAAGATTTTTGCCTGGGGAAGATTGCTTGGTCAGCAGTATGAAGAACTGGTAAACAAAACCAGTCTGAGAACCACTGGATGATAAGCTGGCTTATCGCACCATGAAAGTGACCCTGGCCCCTCCAAAAGTGTGCCAGCTGTGTAGGGAGAATTGTCTGGCTGGAAAACATTGACTTATGGGTCCAGTAATGAATTGTATGTTGTCTGATCAGGTTCAAGTTTAATTAAATTGGAAGAACTCACCATAAAGTTGGCTACAGGGTGATGAATTTTTCTATCACAGCTACCTATGAAGACTGTCTCCTTAGGAATAGAGGGATTGTCTCTGCTCACAAAAAGAGGGAGTACCCACTCTGGTGAAATTATATATCCTTGAATTATAGAAGAAAATATTCATCATAGATTTCTAAACAAAATATTAGTTTGTATACATTTATGCTGCAAAAGACGATCCTATTAACAACTGGTCTATCAACGAACTCATCATTCATGAGACTTGTTTTGCTCATTAATGGTTTTGCTCATTAAAAACCACCTAATTATTGCTTATTAGTTTAAAAACTTTTGCTTTGTGTTTCCTTGTTGATGCCTTCATATCCAATTAGAGGAAAATATTTTCATAGTCTTAAAACTCCTAAAAATAAAAAATAGTAGGTTTTCAGTCATCAACTACAAGTTAAAATCAGAAGGAAAAGGACAGATATTCAGGTTAAATCTAGAGGACAAGGAAAGATAAGATTAGCTTATTTGTCTAAAAAATAAAGTTAAGCACCTTCAAAATCAGACAAGTGAACTGGGACTTTCTATACTAGTTAGGTCTCAGATTATAGAATTATAGGATAAACATGTAAAATGTATGCATGTTGTATACATGTGAGTATCAGTACTTCTTTGACTAAACTCCAAAAATAAATATAAATGATATTTTGACAACCCATTACTCTACATTGTACAAATTTCCTCTCTATCAGTATAGGTAATAAAGAGATAATTGCATAAATATAGAAGTCATCTTCAGCATTGGACTGATTGCCAAGAGAAAAAGAAACAAGAGGCATATCCTTCTAAAATAACCACTAGGATTTCTAAAATTAAATTTTGGTTCTGAAAATTAGTATCTTAGAACTTCATATTTGGAATGAAAGTTGGTGTTCACCTAGTCCAACTCCTTCATTTCACAGATGAGGAAACTAATGGTCAAAGAAATTAAGGGATTTGTTCAAGGTAATGAATGAGGTAGTATTTGTAAAGTTCTTTGCAAACTCTCAAGTCCTAAAGAAATGAAAGCAGTTATTATTATTAACAATAACAGTAATAATGATAGTAATAATAACAATTAATAACAGTAAGTCATAAGCAGAAAATGGTAAGGGCAGAATTTTAAACTAGATCCTCTGGTCTGTTGTTCTTTATCTCACTTCAAATTTTTACTAATTGAAGAGAAAGTCACTGAGTGGATGCCCTTTCTCCTAACTCTGGTGACTCATGATAGAGGCCAGTACTAGAAGGGAGCTAATATGGCAAAGTAGATTGAACACATGTTTAATAATCAGAAAGATCTGGGTTCAAATACAGCCTGAGACATTTATTAGCTATGTCATTTCTCAGGCTTATATCATATAGACAATTTGCTGATTGGCTATACTAAAAGGAATTTCTCCACTCAAAGCTTACTTTGCAAATAAAATCAGAGGTCTAGACCAACAGAACTTTAAAAATCCAATTCATACTTAAGTTCATTGGTTTATAACTCAACAGGATGAATCAGGGTAAACAAGGATATGATTCAGGACTGACAATGAGATCCACTCATTCTTTGAATCAAGTACAGCCTTCTAAATATAAAGAAAATCACATATAGGTTTTCAGGACTAGGACGTTATCCCCCTGTGGCTTGGTTTATACAATACCAAACATGTGGATTAAAAACAGAACATATCCATTTAAATAAAGTGTAGATGTTGTCTTTAAACAACAATAGGGAGTCTAGATTTCTAAAACGTTTTTTGGCTTTTTTTTTTTTCCATTTGTATACCGGACATCTTGCAGACATTATCTTAATGCATCACTTGTCAATTCTATCACCTATTCAGTTAATTATTGGTTATTTCTATGAATTGTAAATACATTTATTGTCTGATTTTTAATCTTGGGGACTAACAAAAGATTTTGAAAGGGAAAGGCATATTTTCTCAAATACTTACTATCACCTTTTAGTATGGTTGATATGGCTATTGATAGGGATGCACTTTGCATTAAATTTATAGTACACTCCAAAGGACATATTCCAGAAAAGGTAAAAGTTTACATTTACCCAAAGCTGAATTTATGTGAACATAATTAAGTAGGACATTAGCAAAAAAGCCTTTTTGGGTCTAAAATGAATGCTTTCTAAAGTCGTTCCTAATTCTGATACATTAAAATTCTCAGATTCTAAATAATCACATTTTGTTAAGATGGAGCTTCAAACAGCCAAGTCCAGTTTTTCTGACCTCCTACGACTCACACAACTGTGTAGGTGGCCTTTGGTGAATTGAAATCATCAGAACTTTGGGTCAACCAAGAACTTCTAGATATTACCTTTGTATACATTATTCTGCAACTAATCATCTGAAAAGAATGTAAAGCAACCTGCTTAATTAGGGTCTGTTTTTCTGTCATATCTTTTAGACCTGTTTTTTGGATTTTTTTTTCAACATGCAATTTTTCTATTTCTATTACACTAACTTTTCCCTCTTAATTCTTTCTCTCTCTGAATCAGGTCTCTTCTGTAACATTCCCAGTTTTTTCTGGACTTTACTTCAACCTCTTTACCTGACTCACTAAAGAATGTGTGTTTGCTAGTTTCTGATTATGCCAAAGATTACTCTCAGGGCAGCACAATTGTAAGTACAACTTGACACACTCACTAATAATTTCAATGTTAAAAAATGTCACAGGATTTCATGCTATGTAGGCTGGTGACTTGTAAAGTAGATTCTTAATAATGATCAAAGATTCTCCATCTCTTTGTTTTTGTTCCTTTTTTCCTCCACAAAGCCTGCCTTCCTTTTTTCCTCTGATATAAAATTACCAGGTTTTTCTACATAGATTTTGTGTTTATTATCCAGTGTTGAGATCAGAGTCAGTGACAATGCATGTTTTGGAAATCAGGAGGCTTAGCATGGATTTCTCCCTCGTTTGCCTCATGATTTAACCACAGCTGTTTCTTTGTTTCTTTTTTATTTAGAAACCTTATGCATGTCAAATTCCAGGATGTACCAAACGCTACACAGATCCAAGTTCCCTAAGAAAGCACGTCAAGGCACATTCTTCCAAAGACCAACAGGCAAGAAAAAAGGTAATTTTTCAGAGTGCTGCCCAGTCAGGAAAATACATACCCAGGTACTATTTTAGCATTAGGATGGTGCACAGGGCTGACTCTGGGCATACTTAGATTGTTCAAGGTGTAGCATGTTTTAGATTGTTTGATGAGAGAAGTCTTCCATGAAGGATTGTTAAGCCTAGTGTTTGTACAGCTAATATAAACAGATAGGAATCTGTGGGACCGATTCATTTGTAACAAAAATAAAAGAGAATAATGGTAGAGAAGTCACTTGAGTTGAAAAGATCGTGTGCCAAAAGAAGAGCTGAATATTTAGTAAAAGACATAAATTAGAGGAGTTACACATGTTCTCATAAAAACTGGTCAGTTAAAATTGTTCCATTCCTGAAAATAAAAGGAACAGAAGTCTCAAAAGCAATAGATTTTAATAAACAAACTACAGCACAGGTCAGGAGCCCTGATCTGCCTGGTCATTTCTGTCTGTCCAAGTTATTTCCCCAAATACACACCTTTCCCCATCCAGGTATTTTCTTATCAAGTGGAAATTTAAAAAAAAATTTTTTTTCTTCTATCTTGGCATCCAGCTGAAGACACTGGTTTATGTTTGTAAATAAGTAGGACGACTGATGTATGTGACAGCCCAAAAGTCAGATGCTTAAGGTTTAAATGTCCTGCCACACCAGTAAACTACCTTGGTCCATTGGGTCTGGTTTTTGGCTCCTGGGGTGTTTTTTTCCTAGGGATGAGTTCTGTATCTGACTTGTAATGTCAGTGACTGCCCATCTCTCGTGAGTGTCATCTGAGTACCCTCTAAACAGTCCAGGAGGCAGTCTGAGACTCAACTTGTTTCAAGAGATTGAACTGTGTGGCAGGGGAATCAAAGGATGGTTTCAGGTCAGCCCACTTTCTAGTCAGAAGCTATGAGTTCTTTGACGCTTTGAAATGGATTTAGTGCTTTTATGTTGGTAAAATGCTCTATGGTCCTTTGTATTGTTCATTTTCCCTTCCCAAAGAGTTGCTAGGACGAAGTGAGCCTGAGTGCTCAATGCTGTGACCTCTTCTGAACAGAGCAGTGCCTAGGTGTGGAAGAATTTGATAGATGTCCTCAATCACGTGGGCACCTACCCTGGGAAATGAGGCACAGGAATCATTCAAATCTCTCTTCTTGAAATACTGTCAAGCCTCCCTTGCTCAGACCCCCATACGCTTAGGATGTGCAATATTTAGGCATAGGCTGGACTAAAATTTTGTATTTTCCCTGGACAGAAAGATTATGTGCTTTTTTACATTATCAGTCAAGGAGATGATTTGCTAAGCAAATCACTAATGCAGACAAGAGTATAAGAAAAGGATTTAATCCACTTAGAAGCACAACACACAGCATAAATAATTGCAAAGAATTAAAGGGGATCTAGCAGAACTACTATTTGGGTAGCCCCATGATGGTGATTCCCATTTAACCATGAATAAAACTACCTGCCAAAACAAATGTTCCAGAAGCAGATTTTTTCTCTGATTCCTGCTGACCTTCTTTCATTGTTAGTTAGTGAGATTTTACTATAATAGCAAGTCTATAACACAAATGACATTATAGGTCAGCCCATTCTCCTTTTCCATTAAATGAATGAATGAAGTGAAGTAAAAAACATTTATTTATTAAGTACTTACTACATGTAAGACATAAAAATACAGATATTTTGGTATAGAACACAGAATATGAATTGTACATAGTAGAATATATGGGATATGGACCGTCTCAATTCCATTTATGTATACCTAGCCCAGTGCCTTCTATACAGGATGTACTTAATATTTGTCTATTAAAATAGTATTACTTTATTATTTTCTATAGTATTATTTACTTATTTTTATATAAATATATTTATATAATGGATATTATAC
>NW_025374159.1:0-10788 GCF_016433145.1 Gracilinanus agilis
TATATATATATATATATATATATATATATATATATATATCTCCACGGTGGGATAAATGTAACATCTAGGAAGTAAAATGCACAAAGGCACTCTTTTAGTTATACGTGATTCGTCTCCTACTTCATCTATCATCCTCAGACATGGAGCAGAATGTGCTACCTGGAATTGAGTTGAGGAATTCTTTGCAAATGTATATCTTAGGCTGATTTTGTTAAAGCTTACTTTTCTTGAACTCCACAGTGATATAGTACCATAAATGAAGAAAGAGAAATGATTAAATCTGGGCCTCTGAATTGTATACTGCTGCTGTAAAGATGGATTTTCTATTCTATGCCCCTAAAAAATCAAGCCAAACCTGTTAGGTAGAAGAATCTGACCTTGAACTCACAAGTTCCTGAATTCATGTTTCACTTCAATTATATACTGACTGCGTGACCCTGGGCAAATCCCTTAACTACTTGGTGCTCCTGTTGTCATTCTTTGTTTTTGAAGAGGACCAAGGACATCACAAGTGATGTTTTGGCTTGTCATTAATTAAATTTAAGGGTATGACCTCTGGACATCCTCTCTTACACTTACAGGTAAGTTGTTCATCTGTGTGGGTTAAGAAAATGTTTTCTCATAGAAAATTACCTATAATGACAAAATCACAGGCCAAGACCAAGGAAAAAATGATTAGTGATGGATTGAGGGTAATGATGTTAGAATTTGGGAAAATTTATGATCATGTTTTTAAAACACAATCATTTTGTGTTTTATTCTTCTGTGCATCCCTTTTCTCCCTTGCTCATTACCTTCTAGGATCTTTCCCCTTTCATAATGAAACAAAAGGTAAAACCCCTAACAATGACCACATCTGATCCTATGAGCATCATCCCAAATTCAGAGACTCTGACTTCTTCAACAAAGGAAGAAATGCATCTCCTCCTTTCATTTCCAGAAGCAGTATTACATGCTATAATTACAGCAGAATGGGCTTCATTTTATTGCCCTTTTCATTTGCATTAATGTAGGCAACTTAGTGGGGCAGGGGATAGGGAACTGGGCCTGGAATCAGGAAGATCTAAATTTAAATAAGGTTTCAGATACTTCCTAGCTGTGTGATCCTGTGTAAGTCACAGGAGAAGGAAAGAGCAAACCAATTCAGTACCTTTGGATACAGTGAGTTGGATGGAATGACTGAAGAAATAAACAATAATTGCAATCATACATCTTATTCTTCTGCTTTAGCTTCCGTAACTCTGTTTCTGTTTATATAAATTTTCTTGCATTTCTCTGAATTCCTTATATTAATCACTTCATACAGTGCAATAGTATTCTATCATATTCTTATGCCACAGCGTGTTAAACTACTTCTCCGTTTATGGTAATACACTTTCTACTTTGTTGTTGTGTCCTGGGATGTAGTAAATGACCTTGATATCTTTGATGTCTCACCAAGCTTTAAGCATTCCCCAGTGCCTGGTTCAGCTGCCTTTCAGCTATTAGAACAAATTGTTCTCATCTGTCCATTCCACTTGAAAGTCTTCACATACTTGGGATAGACAACTGCCTAACTCATCAAGGGGCTTTTTGTTATTTGAAAAGGTATAACAACCACCTTCACTGATGAAGGTAATAAGTGACAGGTGAGCGGATAAGGGGCATATCACTCATATATGAAGAAGTGAAAATAATTTGAAGAAGTAAGAAACCTCCATTGATCTACTTTTCCCACCAACCCAAAATTCCTAGAGATCAGAAATTCTATTTCTTGTTAGGCTTGGTATACTGTGAGCATTCAACCTGTGTAAAATTATAGTTGTCAATTTGAAAAAAAATATTTTTCAACAGAAAGATAGTGCTGAAAATGGGAATCGTGAGTTTTTAAAAAATCCCTTTTTTCAGTCAGCTTCACCTATGCATGGATATTAAAAAATCAATTCACCTCCCAAAATGGAGAGTTAAAGCTGCATTTAGTTTCTTTATTAAAAACTGTAGAAAGTCTGTGTGCTTAAGAAATAAGTCACTCCAATTCTATTCTCTTCCTGTTAACAGAAAGCTCCAGAAACCCTCCAAGCATTGAGAATCTGATATATCATCCACTGAATTTGCCTTATTTCATTTTGAGATCCATATTGAATAGCTTGATGAGTTGATAGTTTTTAAAGGCTTTAAAATAAGAAGGAAAAATTTGGTCTTGCAAATGAAATGGAAATTTAAAGTCCCATCAGAACATAAGATTAAAGCTTTAATTTATTGAGATCTATTCTCTGGAATACTGGGTTGGCAAAAACTACAATAAAATTGCACCAGAATAGGAACATTTTCATGTTTGCTACTCCAGACTAGCATGGAACATGACTTAAAGGTTTTCCAAATACTTTTACTGTTACCTGATGGTTTACTCCTGGTTAAAACAAATACGTTTGCCTTCTATTCTGTGGAAATAATTTTAGGATATAGCCAAGTGATGAAATAATGCCAGTAAAATTATGAATGATGTTGTAAAATTAAATTATTGTCGAAGGTACATCTATATCATGAAAAGAGACAAAATTTTAAAAATAATTTTGAAGAATGTACCTTTAAAGCCAACAAGGAAGTCGTGTTCTAGAAAACAGGATTTTGCTTTTGTTTCCCCTACAATCAACTTTCTGTCAAAGGTGATGGTATTTAATCTTGTATGCTCTGTTGTGTATAGGCTATAAACTGGAGAAAACATGAAGCAGGTCACTTCCACTAGAAGGATATCCTGAGTACAATATATAATCTTAATCCATTGTTTGGTGAGGAAAAGTTCCCAAGGGAAACACTGTAAGCACGCCATAATTAAAATGTTTAAACAATTAGCTTTTCAGTTTCGGACAAATATCTTTAAAAATCCAAAATATGCATTCCAGTATTATGAGTCAGTGGAAATTGAAAGGTCTAAGCTTTTTTTTTAGAGGTCTGATAATGAAAAGTCATTCCATTACTGGCATGTAACATAATGACAAAATCATATCTGTGGGTGCCTTGCCTCAATATTTCTGACCAATTGGTGCTTCAGGACATTTGATTTGGCCCTAGTTAATATTCCAACAATAAAAACCATTTATTTAATGTTACTTATTTTTAGAACTATGTTTAAATTTGGACTGAATTTGCAAGGATTAGAAAAAGGTGTTCATTTGGGATGTTTGTGATATGTTTTCATAATGTTTGCCATTTGGCAAAAGCCAAGCCTTTCTCCCCAGCCCCAACAAATTATTATTTTAAATCCATTTTTAAGGACAATTTAATCCATATGCCTCCGATTCATATTTTACTAAAACATTATGTTGAAAAAATAGAAAAGGTCCTAATACGAGACACCTGAAGAATAATAAGCCTTTTATTATTCCAATATGATTTTTGCCAAACATTGATTAGATTAGTAAAAAGAACAATTATAATTTATAAAGCTTGTAAAGTGCTGTTCATTCATATCTCATTGGATACTCAGAATGGACATTGTAAAGCAAGTGCTAGAGGGATGAACCCATAGAGGAAAAATAACTTTTCCAGGGTCACACAGCTAGCAAATGTCTGAAGTTGATTTTGAACTCATCTTTCAGACTCCAGGAATTAGCATTCTTACCTACTGTACCACCTAGCTGCTGAAGGCCAGTGTAAGATTTGTAGTACTCTATCCCTTGTTTTGTGAAATAACGATGACAGATACTGAAATTGCTGGTACCATTTGAACAACTTTCTTTTTGCATTCAGTTTTGTAACTGGGAGTGAGAATCTGGAGAAGATCAGTCCTAGGAGCTAGTTTGTAAATTCTCTTATTAAAATGAAACATCTACAACAAACTTATTTGCGTATGAGAAGCTGGTCTGTAATTCAGTATTTAGCCTTTTGATGTCAGTAAAGCAATAAATATTGATTAAGCATCTACTATTTGTCTTGACATTTTCCTAGGCTTTGGAGTAATGGTTCTTAAACTGGAGTCCAAGAATCTTTGTATCTGTGTATCTATTCATTTGTCTACGTATCTCTGTGTGTATCTATCTATGTATCTATGCCTCTACGTGTGTCTGCATATATGTAACTATCTATCCAAAAATATACTTCAATACAATTTGTTTCCATGATAATCCTAAGTATTTTGTTTTATGCATTTCTAGATATATTGAAAAAACGTCTATAAATGGGCTTCACCAGATGGCCAAAACCGTCAATGACAGAAAGGTTAAGAATCCCTACTCTAAGAAACAAAAAAAGAAAAACAAAGTCTCTGCCTTCTAGGAGCTTTTTTATCTGTCAGAAGGAAATATGTGTGCATATAACTAAATATAAAGAGATACTTCTTGTTTTTTTTTTTCTTTCAGGAGTAGGGAAGCACTTACCCTTAATTAGGAAACAGGAAAAAGTTTAATTTGGATGGGGATAAATTGAGTTTAGAAAGACATTTGCAGTCTCAAGATACGTAGGTGAGGAGGGAATATTCTCCAGATCTTGGGACATCCTCTCCAAAGGCACCAAGAAGGGAACTAGAATGGAGTGTATGGCAGACAATTTGTAAGTATCATAGAGTTTGTGAAGGGAAATAACAAATCTGAAATCATATTCTGGAGCCAAATATTCAAGGACTTGGAATTCGTTCCATTTATTGTCCAAAACCTAACTGCACAGTAATATCTTCCACCATGGGCAGGTCACACATTTCATACCCAGGAAGAATTGCTGCTTCCTCTCTGATTAGGAGACAAAGAGGCTCACTCAAAGAAATGGGGGCGGGGGTTCACATCTATATGCTCTTCTAACAGAAGAAAAGGAAAATGACTGCAATTAGGTAAGATGGTGTAGAGCCTTAAAATCTATGATTTGGAGTTCTCACTTGATTGAAGAGGTAATTGGGAGACATTAAAAATGTCTTAGAAAAGTAGTAAGGACACCAAACAATACCCAAGAAAGATGATTCTTGCCCCCAGTTTTCTAAAGGAGTGACACTTCTCAAGCTTCCACCACCTCCTTGAAATGCATTTCTGATTTCCAGCATCAACTTTTGCTTTGTTTGGTATCAAAGGATCATGGAGAAATTTGTTGTTGTGTAGTTGTTCAATTGTGTCTGACCCTTTGTGACCCCATAGACCATAGCACACTAGGCTCTTCTATCCTGTACTATTTCTCCAAGTCTTTCCAAGTTCACATTCATCCTTTCCATGACACTATTTCATAATATTCATCTTATTCTCTGTTGTTTCCTCTTTTTGCCTTCAATATTCCCAACATCAGGGACTTTTCCAATGACTCTTGTCTTATCATTATATGGCCAAAGTATTTAAGCTTCAGCTTCAGTATTTAACGTTTCAGTGAATGGTGTGAATTTATTTCTTTCAGTTTTGACTAATTTGATCTCCATGCTGTTCAAGGGACTCTCAAAAGTCTACTCTGTGGGGCAGGTAGGTGGCTCAGTGGATTGAGAGCCAGCCATAGAAACCTAGAAGTCCTGGGTTCAAAACTGACCTCAGATACTTCCTAGCTGTATGACCTAGGTAAGTCACTTGAATGCCCGTTGCCTAGTTCTTATCACTCTTCTGCCTTGGAAGTAATACACAGTATTGATTCTAGGACAGAAGGAAAGATTTTTTTAAAGTGTTCTCCATTACCATAGGAGTGGTGAGGAATAATGAGGAAGTATTAAGCTTAGAAATAACCTCATGTTCTCAGAGGTTTATACCAGCTGAGCCCAAGCACTGATAGGTTCTACCATACTTGAAAGTCTTTTGGTATATTGCCCACAGTAGACTACCTACAAGTTTAAAACCATGAGATTCATTACTAGCAGGCTTAATGCTTGGTGATAAATTCTTTAAAATTAGCCATGAAGCAAAGCAAAAAACAACAATGACCCTCAGACCTGTGTGGCTCCCATCTGCCTCTGCCATGATGATAAGATTGTTAGAAAAACAGAACAAGCGTGTTTGTAATTATTCAGTTTTTAGGATATGCATACTAGGAAGTAGAATGGATAGAGTGCTGGGTCTGGAGTAAGGAAAGTCTAAGTTTAACGTGATCCCAGACAGGTCACTTGACTGCTATTTAATTCAGGTTCTTCAACAATAAAATTGACATAATAGTAGTACCCACCTTCCTGAATTGTTTTGAGGATCAAATGAAATGATATTTTAAAAGTGCTTTATGTCATGGCTCATATATCATTATAGAACTCTAATAACATTATATTACATATTCACATGAATTCTATAAATTTATTATATGTCATTATATAACAATTCTATTTACATTTATTACCTAAATTCTAACTATATTCTTATTCTTATTAATGATTAGTATTACACTGATAAGCATTAACTTAGTTATTAGTCTTTTAAATGTGTGTTTTTTCCAAATAGATGTAATTATTAAAAGAACTGAAAATAATTAATCTTAAAGTTCTCACCATCATAAGGCAAAAGGAAAGTTATGGCTAAAGTAAAGAATACCTTAGAGGAAAAGAAAAGAATCAATAAGGCTGGTTTTATTGCACAAGAAAGACAATGAGAATATCTTTCATAAAATACTTGGTTGATTTATTGTAAAACTTAAGAAATTGTTTAGGGGGCAGCCAGGTAGCTCAGTGGATTGAGAGCCAGGCCCAGAGACATGAGGTCCTAAGTTCAAATCTGGCCTCAGACACTTCCCAGCTGTGTGACCCTGGGCAAGTCACTTGACCCCCATTGCCTACCCTTACCTCTCTTCTGCCTTGGAGCCAATACATAGTATTAACTCCAAGTCAGAAGGTAAGGGTTTAAAAAAAAAAAGAGCAATTGTTTAAAAAAGAAGGAATGCACTGAATGAAGACACTTGAAGAACATTATTATTTTTTTTTTTTTGCAGATAATAGGAAAGTAGTGTTCTACAAAGAATTCTTATGAAATCCTCCAAGTCAAATCATCACATATTCTAAAACCCAGTGACTTTAATGCAAAAGTGCATATACTGGAAATGGCAGTCCTCGTGTTAGAAAATATGCTCCTCGAGTAATATATTCAGATGTAATCTCACACATAAAAATCGTGGACACCTTTTTCAGCAAGTCACACAACTGAGTCACACAAATACTTTTAGGGTTTAGGGAACACATGATCCCATTGCAATTATTTCTTTTTTTACAACTATTTCTTAAGGATGAGTTTCTTTTCTATTTAATATAGAAGGAATCGATCATACAAATCATATACACACACATATATATATAGTCTATACATATTTATTTCCAATTTATACAAAAATCTTTGTAAGTTTCAACAAATGAAAGAACCTTTGATTTTTATAGTTTTGTTTTGTTTTTCTTCTCCTTTTCTTGCTCATCCTTTGGTAATAACTATTCTGCAACCAATTACCCAACAGCCTGGATAATAAGTATTCATGGTTTTTGTTTGTTTTTTGGTGAGGATCAAATGGGACAAAAATTGTAAAGCTCTTTGTAAACCTTCAAGAGTTGTATAAATGCTAGTTTTTAGCTATTATGACTACTTTAAGAAGTAATTTCTTAACTTTAGTAATAGATTGACTTTTTTTTGTGAAGCTAAAGAGATGTCAAGCATGAGTTATAATACTGAACTTGCTTATTTGTGTCCAAATGTCAACAATTAATTCTTACAGCTTCTATCCATCTATCACTTTTTTTAAAAAAAGGCTCTTGGGATTGAAATTCTACAATGATAATTTTATTTGAATTAGGGGTTTAGATTTCTATTTTGTTTGATTTTATAATAACCAAAGCCCTTAATATAGTTTCTGGATAATTTAGTAAGTTAATATAAAATAACAAAAGAAAATGTGCAGGTTATATTGTTTAAAAATATTGCTCAAAGGCCTTTGCTTACTTTAATTTGTCACAGTAATAGTTACAATCCCTCCTAGAATCTTGAAATTCAGTAAGATGAATACACATCATGAATCACTAAGGGACCAAACTGAAAATGATCTTGACTCTTTCCATATGAATCTTCTCAGGGCTACTTTATTGGTATGAATTAGATTGATGTCGGTATTGTCTATCTCCTATTATTCTAACCCCTGAACAATAATAACTCTCATGGTATTTATTAGGGTAAAAGAAGCCGCAACTCTTCTTCCTATGATATTGTACTTTGCATCACTTGTTAGCTCATTGTGGTTGTGAGAAATTTTACATGGTTTGGTCAAAAGTGCTCCTGTGTAGACTGAGGAAATCAAGAGACATCTCATGCCCCATTTTTATATTTCTAGAATTGTCTGAGCAAAGATTGTTTAATTTAATTAGCCAGTTTCTGTAAAGATGCTGGTTCAAAATAGCTAATAATCAAGTTAAGGTATCAATCACTCCATGATAAATAATCTTTAGAGTGGAGAGCACATTCTGCTGCCTCAGTTATATTGTTTTACTTGTAGATATAGGATGACTAGACTTTTCTGATCTTCAATCATGGTAGCCCACAAGAATCTCTAGAGAAAAAGTGAAACTTAGCAAAGATAAACAAACGCTTGCATTTGTTACAATCAACGTCACAAGTAGAAAAATGAGCTTGATGTCAGCTCATGTCTAAAAAAGAGAGCTTTTAGCTGACTCAAACTTTAATGAGATAATATGGCTACTAAAAACGCTATTCACAAGTTGGCCTACATGAACAGAAATAGAATATCCAGGTAAGAGTTCTGTAGTCCTCTTGCTTGGTTGTATTTCCATTTTTATGGGAATTGACAAATACTATTAGGGGAGTTTGGGGCCACCAGAGCTGCGGCTCCTTCTGGCCCTGGGACTGAGGAATGGAACTGTGTGTGGGCGATGCAGTGGGAGCCTTAACCCAGGACTAACAAAATGGTCCCCCTTCTGTCCACTTGTCTGATCTCATCGTCGTCCGTGGCCTGAAAGTTCCTGAAGCTGCTACTGCGGCCAGTTCAGCCGCCTCCGAGGCCCGTGGCTCGCTCCCTGTCCAGTCTGTACCGCGATCCAGGCCGCCCCTTCAGTGGTGAGAGTGACCCTTCCCGCGGAGCTCTGCCGGCTCTCCTGGTTCTGCTGCTTCAGAATTCTATTGGAGATGTTCTTTTCGAGTTGTTTGGAGGGCAGTTGGAGAGAGCTTGGCCTTAGCTCCTCCTTTTAGCCATCCTGGCCCTGCCTCTTAATGCTTCCTTTTCTTAATGTTCTTTTTGCTATGAGATCTGACCATTTACTGACGAACTATTTGACAGGGCAACGACTTTGGGGGAGAGATTTTCCTTTTCTGCTCTGGCCGTCGCTCTGCCCGGGTGCTTCCCCGGTGAGGACGTGCAGAGCCTGCGCTGGAAGGTGACTGTTCCAGGAGCTCCCTGAGAAGTGAAGACCCAGCCAATGTCGGGGAGTGAGTCTGTGGGGGACACACCAGCCAGCGCGGTTCTGTGACGGCCCCCAGCGCAGTGGAAGCCCCTCAATAGACGCCCCTTTGCAACTGATCTAAAGTGGGTTTTGCAGCCTGTAACGACACCCCTGTCTCATACAACACGCCTCCATCATGCAATAGCATGTCCCTGTCATACAGCAAATATAGCAACACATGTCTGTCACACAACCACATGCCTGTGTAAGGCAACATACATCATTGTGTGAAAGCACACTCCCACCATGTAAACACATATCCCAGTCTTGTGTGTGAAGATGCATTTTCATCACATGACAACAAGCCACGGTAGGCTTCCATCATGTGATGATGACACACCATGACAAATCTCTGTTGTGGCTTGTTCAAGGAATGACATGCTCTAGTCATGTGACAGAATGCCACAACAAGCCTCCATCATGTGACCACATGATTCCATCCTGTGATCCTTTTCAATCATGTGTCAACATATAACCATGTGCCAGTGACATATGAAAGCAATCCCAATCATATGATGACGTAGAAGGATTAGGGCTATGTGCTTCTGTCATGTAACATGCTTCTGTCATGTGATGACACACAATGATGTGTCCTGTCATGTTATAGCACACCTCCATCTTGGAAAGGCAACCTATGTAATGTGATGGCACAAATGGCAACACTGTCATGTGACGATCTACAAGGATATACAACAGTCATGTGACTATATGATAGGGCACACCAACACCTACGAACAATTCATGAGACAACATCCTTGATCATGTGGCCACATGGCATAGCATAGCTCAATCATAAGAACACCTTCATTGGGTGATGAAACAATACAATACCCTGTTATGTAATGTCTTATGACAAACCTCCATCACACAATGGCGCACTTCTATCATGTGGTGAAAGGGCATAACATGCCTCTGTCATCCAAGAACACATCAAACACCTTCTTCCTTATGTAAGATTTTGTGACCCCACCACATGATGGGATTTTACATGTCTCTATAAAACACCACTCTTCCTTCATGTGAGTACATGCAATAACATACCTCCATAAGTGATGACACCTTTTTCTTTTTCTGTTAGTTTTTTCAGTGTATACTATTAGTCAAATTGATATTCAATATCATTTTTGAAATCTAGAAATTGTTTTTTAAACTGAGATCAATTCACATTTTGGTGGAAGGTTTTAGTTATAATGATTTTCTTTTTGTTGTCTTCTCGGTTTGTATTTTGATCTTCCCTGTCATCACAGTAACTTCATGAGGTCAGGTTCAGATTTTTGCCATTTGCTCATTTTCCCCAGTCTAAATCTTGACTTTTAACTTCATACGGCTCTGCTCTTGGGTGAAGGTGGCACTGTCTCAAACTATACGTTTTCTGTCTTCCCTCCTTCCTTCTTTCTTTCCTTCCTTCTTTCTTTCCTTCCTTCTTTCTTTCCTTCCTT
>NW_025374160.1:0-5923 GCF_016433145.1 Gracilinanus agilis
GAAGGAAGGAAGACTCTCTTCTGCCATTTCTTTTTTTATTATTTTCTTTTTTAAATATTTTTCCATGCTTACATGATTCTTGTTGTCTCCCTCCCGTTCCCTCCCCCCCTCCCAAAGCTGACAAGCAATTCCACTGGGTTATACAAGTTTTATCACTCAAAACCTATCTTCATATTATTCATTTTTGTAATAAAGTCATCTTTTAAAACCCAACCCCCAAATCCTATACCCATTTGACAAGTTATAAATCATGTTTTTCTTCTGTCTCCTGCCATTTCTTAGAGATCGATAGAATTCTATTGCATTCCTACACCATCATTTGTTCAACCATTCCTTAATTAGTAGGCATCTCTTTAGTTTTCTGTTCTTTGCCACTACAAAAGGAGCTGCTACAAAAAACATATAAATCCTTTTCTTCTTTCTCTGATCTCTCTGAGGATTAGCATGCTAGTGGTATTGACAGGCCAAAGGGTATACAGTTTAGTTATTTAAGAGGCATACTTTCAAATAATTTTCCTGAACTTATTTTACTTTGCATCAATTCATACAAGTCTTTCTATATTTCTTTGTAGTCATCATACTTGTTTTTTAAAACACAGCACAAAAGTATTCTGTTATATTCAGATACCATAATTTATTTAGCCATTCCTAAATCAATGGGCACCTACTTTGCTTCTACATCTTTACTACCACAAAAACATTACTATAAATAATTTTGTGGATATGGAGTCTTTTTTTGTCAGTGACATTCTTGAGTAATATTACTAGGAATCTCTGGTTCAAAGTGTAAAGCTGTTTTAATCACTTCCAAATTGTTTACCAGAATAATTGAACCAATTTACAGCTCTACCAACAATACATTAGTGTGCTTGTCTACTCACAGCTTTCTGAGGAAGCAGGAACTGTTTTTTGAAGGATCAGAGAAAGTTTCACAGAAAACTTGAAATATAAATTGGGTCTTGAAACATGGGTAGGATAAGCAGAGGAGGAATAATGACATATATAATGGTGTGAGATTGAATTGAAGTCATTTGCACAACACTCTATAGCTAATAAGTGGTGGAACTAGAATTATATTATACCCAGATATTCTGTTGCATTTTCACAAGTCACTCCTGGTGACAGAAAGGGGGTTTTTGTGCCTGTGTGTGTCATCCTAGACTACAGGCAGACCTGTGGGATACCTTTGAGGAGAGTCACTTGGATAAGAGACAACTTGTGCTCTGTAGTTGGGAGAATTTTGATTGGGCACTGGGGGAGAGTCTGACTCTGTTGCCTGATTGTGGCATATAAATAACTTTGAGTTCTTGAAGCTTATACTAGAGGAGTAGAAACTCTAACAAGTCTCCCCAGTCTGGAAAAGCCTTAAATGATAGCTCAGTGAAGGATTTAATGTCTATCAACTGAAACTCAGCCTAGCTAAATGGAGGAGCTTGTTCCCAGGTTGAACATAGGCTGATTATATTTTTTGGTGACAGCAACCTTTACCCATTGCCTGCAAGTTATGGAGGGGTTATAGTCTTTAATAAAAGTACAGATTCTGGGAGTAGTGAAGTATTGAGGTCTGGGGGAGACTGCCCTTCGGGGGTACTAGCAAATGGGCCAAAATGTCATGCTAAGGCATCAGTTGTATAGAGAAGTATGGACTTGGGTTAGCCATCCTGGAGCAAGAGTATGAGTTGAAAAGATAGCATAATTTTCCTTTAGACCAAGAAGTTTTCTACATAGGATCTGTTAATTTGGTTTCTTTCTTGCTTTAAAAAAATCTTTACCTTCAGTCTTAGCATCAATACTGTGTATTGGTTCCAAAACAAAAGAGTAGTAAGGGCTAGGCAGTGGGGGGTTAAGTGACTTGTCTGGGGTCACACAGCAAGGAAATGCCTAAAGTTAGATTTGAATCTAAGAACTTTGTCTTTAGGCCTGGCTCTCAATCCATTGAGTCATCTTGCTACCCCATTATTGCCTTGGTGTCTTAAAAAATACTTTGAAAACTACATTTCAACATAATTGATCTCCCTTGAAACATTATACATTTTATCTTATGCATTTAAAAACAGAATTGGGAGAAAGAATACACAGTCTTCAAGAACTTGTCAAAGGAATCCATAACACAGAATAGTAAAATCCCTTTTTGAGATAAATATTCTCTTCATTGACCAGAAAAAAAGTTCTTTGGGGTCAAGAGTGTATTGTGACACCATTTGCACCAGGTTTCATTCAATAAGCAATATTCTAACCCCCTCCTCTTCACTTTGAGGTTATATCCAAATCCAAAGAGAAAGGCCATGGATGGGTCCCAGACCACTTCTTTGCTCTGAATTCCCTTGGATCCCTCTTCCCCACTCTCTCAAGATCCTCAGGCAGGACCCTACGCCTGTTCCTTAGCTCTGGAGTCTGGCTGGGCAATGGGGAGGACCTGGCTCTCCTCATCTACTGAGTAAAGGGGAAGCAGCTTGGACTAGGGTCCCTCCCTCATCTTGACTGGGTTCCTTTGCCCAAGAACAAAAGTGTCACCTATTTGGAGAACCTTGTTTGGCTCAATGCAGTCAGTCCTTGGAATGGTGAATGTGAGAATACAAGTGTAAGGGCTCAGGCCAGACCCATTCTATTGCCCCCAGGTGTAAGGATGGGAGAATCATGAGGGAGGCTACATTGGCCCAGTGATCAATGCTGCTGGAAGAAGCTTGCTTAGAAATCCCTTCTGAGTGTGTTTTTTTAAGGCAGGAGACGGGGACTACACAAGCTCTGCTGATTAGGTGGGTTTGAAATTGATGAATTACTTTGTATTGGGGCAAAATGATTTGACCAGATTTCAGATGTCTCAGAGAAGGGAAGCTTCTTCTGTGCCAAGTATCGATTACATTTAATAGAGCTGGTACTTCCTCACCTTAAAATACAACCGAAGAAGTCAAAGGAGGTGTAAGCTCCCCTTCTCCCTCTCTCTCCACTCTTTGTGGGGGAGGGTCCATAGGGCTTAAGGCTCTCAGGGTTCAGGAGCCATGAAATTTGTACATGAGCATTGGGTTACAACTACTCTAGGACTGATTGATGGTGGGGGACAGAGAGAGGAGGGAAACAGGGGTCCTTTCCATTCTTCACCAATCGATTGGACGCCAAACGGTGACTGTTCAGGCCTTTGACGAATCACTACCCCAATGATGAATGCCCTGAAGATTTTATGGAGTATAGGGAAAGGCTTCTCATCAGGGAGCCAGCCCTAAGAGAAAAGAAGAGGTTCAAACTAAGTATTGGTAGGGGAAGAGAAAAGGAAGTGAAGGGCAGGGATGAGCCTAGAATTTCTATAAGACTTCACCAAGGGCAACTAACCCTGTCCTTTTCTCTTAAAAGGATTTGGCCACAATTGTTGAATAAACCATGCTTCAAAATTCATTTTCTCTGTCTGTCTCCTTCTGCCTGTCTCATTGTCTCTATCTGGCTCGAAAATGACTTGCCTGCCTCCTCTTACAAGAAAGCCTTCTCTTTTCTACCCCCTCCCTCCACCCCTTAGGAAGAATGGAATGAGGAGAGGGAGGAAACAGGAAAGAAGCAGGCAGTGGGAATGATGGGCAGAAACATGGAGAAGAGTGGGATGCTAGAGGCGTAGGGCAGACAGGAAAAGAGAGAGACATTTTGCTACTGCCTTTCTCAGCAACATGGCAGAGTGGAGTCAGAGCTGAAGATGGAGTCCAGAGAGACAGAGACTCTCAGATCCATTCCAATTCCACTAACTCTCTGTATGATTTTGAGCAAGCCACTTCACTTTTCTGGGCTTCATCTACAAAATGGGTTGGGCTAATTTTGAATCTCCCTTCCAGCTCTAATGTTTTATGATTCCAGTAATGAGAAAAGAAGTCTTTGTAGGGTAAGCTGGGGTTGTACAAATGACTGCCAATCCCACAACCAGAGAGAATCCTCTTTGCTGAAAGTCTGGCTCTGTCTTGAAGAGAAAGGTTACTTCTACATAGCTTATCCCCTCAGCATTATCTAGGATGTGACTTTTCCTGGAGGGTTTTTTCTCCCCAACCACAATCCAAACTTGATCCTGCCTATTTGATTTGGCAGTGCTATCTGCCAGCTGCCCCCTTTCCTGTTGGGCACATTATGAAAAACAGTCCCCCCCTCCACTTCTTTCCACACCTCTTCTTCCAAGAACTGCTAACCTTATGAGCCCAGGCTTCCATCTACCTCCCTGCAATGGGGAGGGGGGTGGGAACCTGGTTGAGATCCAGATCCAGCATCAGCTGCTTCAGCCATTGTCCTACCCTCAGGCACCTGCTTCTCAGAGAATAAGAAAGCTCCATTGAAACCCTCATTCCATGGCCTTCTGCCTTCTATCAGCAAGCTCCTCACTCCCCAGTCTATGGCCCAGTGAAGTCCACAGCTACCCAGTGCACGGTCCACAGTTCCATATCAAGGCCCCATTGGACCAACATCTCCAAAAATCACCCCTCCCTGGGGATTAATTCTGAGCTCACGTTCTGGAAAGCTGCCAAGGGAGCAGGAAGCTGTGTTGGTATAAAGAATCACAGAAAGGGCCGCAGGTAATTATGTCTCTTTTAAGCTGCTAACAGGATTGGCCGTTTGATAAATGGGAGGATTTGAGGCTGTTTTGTCACTGACAAGCTGTTGTAAGATCATATTGGAAGCTGAAGACAGTTTATCTTTGCATGTGCTGTGGAGAGAAGGGGAATTCTCCATAGATTTTACACCCTCTTCAAATTAATGTGATTTCTTTGGCCTGTAATGTGCAGAGGGGAGTGAGTGAGCTTTATGACTCACCCCTTATTAGATTACCCTGCTTCAGCACTCCCCTCCAAACTGGATTCACTGCCCTCACTCTGCAGTCCCTACCCCCACCCTACAAAGTCCTACTCTTCCTCTTGCTTATCAGTTTCCTTCTCCTTTCCACTCCAACTCTTCCCCAGGCTTCTTTCTCCTCTTTGACTTCCTCCACTTCTCTTTTTCCTCCCTCACCACCTGCTCACCACCACCATCCTCTTCCACCACTACTCCAATCAGTAAATCAAGTAAAAAGCTCCTTTAAGCCCAGAGCTCCACTGCAGAGAGGGAGGTTGAAGGATCTCGTTTCTGTGCTTACTCTGAAAGGAGGAGAGAGAAGAGAAAGATGGAGATAGGAGTGAGCAGAAATGGGAAAAGAAGGACAAGAGGCAAGTTATAGAGAGGATGGAGCTAATGGGGAAAGATCTGGTGTCCTTAATAGCGTTCAGCTCCCTGGAGGAGGTCAGGACTTAGGGTGATGGTGAAGGGTTAAATATTAGGGAGATCACAGTTTCTAGACTATGCCAGGAGACTGTAATTATGTTCCTAAGTGCTAAGGCCATAATTTGAGGTACCATCTCTAGAAGGACTTTAAAGGCTCACCAAAAGAGTTGAAACATCTTAAAGCATTAACATTGCAGATGGAAGCAGAAGAGGAGGCAGGGAGGGGAGGGTTTGGGAAGAGAGTGAGAAATGTCTTCTTCTGGAAAGATCCTCTAGGAAAATGACTCTGGGGCAAGGATCTTGCCAAAGTCCATGAAGCCTTCACTAGTCGATCCCCGTGATGGGAAGAGCCAAGAAGCCAATCTTTCTCAGCCACATACCTCTCCCTATTTTTATTCTTCTCTCCCTCTCCTTTCTCTTTCTCTTTCTCCCCTTCTCCTTTCTCCCCTTCCCTATTTTCTGGCTCTCCCCCTTTCTCATCCTCCCTTTCCTCTCCCTTCATTCTTTCTCCTTGATACCCTACTCCCTCTGGATCTCCATCCTCCTCCCTAGGACAGGGCTCCGCAGAGGAGAATCCCTGGGGAATATGCAGGGCAAACGTAGACATGAAAGAAGAGAATCTGCAGCTTTACTTAGGGAGCAGCCTCACAGAGCGCTCTCTCTCTCTCTCTCTCTCTCTCTCTCTCTCTCTCTCTCTCTC
>NW_025374161.1:0-3255 GCF_016433145.1 Gracilinanus agilis
CTCTCTCTCTCTCTCTCTCTCTCTCTCTCTCTCTCTCTCCCTCTACTTTCTTGGCTCATTCTGGCCACCACTATCTCCTTCTTCCGCAGCAGTGATTTTGATCGCATGTTCACACCTGCCTCCTAGTTATTTATTTTCTATTTTGCATTTTGTGATTGCCTTTATCAACATGCTACATTTTAATGCCTCACTGAACCCTGTGTGTACTGAATCTTTATTGGGCAATTCCAAGGCATTGTTTATTTTCTGGGATGCTGTTTGGTTGAAAATCAATAAAGAAGCAATCTAAGGGGGTAAAATATGTTTTTCTCACTCCAGCCTACTTTAAAAAAAGCCCTATATAATTAACAACACTTGTAACTCTTTCTCACCAGGATAGGGAAGTACCATTACAACTCTAGATGTGCAAAGTGATTTGGGGTTAATGAGAAATGCCTTGGAAAGTGTACAATGAACTTTGCAAATCATTGCAAAAACCTCTCATACCTCTCAAAGAAGCAGCATAGGCATTAGGGTGGAACCTATAATTTCAGAATTATAAAGAACTACCAGGTTCCTAATGCAAGTCATCACCTTCTTTTCACTTTGTAGTCTTACTTGTCCAGAATACAGGTGTCCAACATGTGTATGTATGCAGCCCACAATACTCCAGGAGTATAGCCAGCACCAGATTAAAATGTAATTGGGAAATATTTAACAAAATAAATATAAAAACAATAAAATAGATAATATTGTATTTTAAAATAAATTCAATATGTGGCCTACAGGAGTCCTTATGTATGATTAAATGACCTCTATTTCTATCTGAGTTCGACTTCACTGACCTAGAACACTGACAAGTCAAAGGATTTAACTGCGGTCAGGGTCAAGAATGGGAGCCTTGAATCAAGCTTAAAGACTCCACTCCCTCTCTAAAACATTACAGAGTAGTTTTTAAAAAAGGATGGGGGACCAAAACTAGAATTAGGAGACCTGAATAACAATTCTGATTTTGCCACTTAGGTGCTTGCATGGCTTTGACAACTCTCTAGAGCAGTGATGGGCAAAATTTTTAAAGAGGTGGCAAAGGAAAGGAAATGCTGATCTGTCAGACTGTTTCTAAGGCAATTCTTTTGAAGTTTCATTGCATTGTATCCTACTAATTATATTCGTCAGATTAGGAAACTGGATAGAACATTTCGGGGGGCTGCATGTGGCCCGCGGGCAGTAGTTTGCCCATCACTGCTCTAGACCTTTGTTTCCTTCTCTATAAAGAGAAAGAAGTGGAGGAGGAGAAAAAGGAAAAGGAGGAAAAAGAGGAAAAGGGGAAACAGTTAATACAATTTTATTAAGTTCCTACTATTTGGCAGGTACTGTGTTAAGTGCTGGAGACACAAAGAAAGAAAATGATGGTCTCTGATCTCAAAAAAACTCATTCTAATGGGAGAGACAATCCGCAAGCAAGTTTGATCAAACAGGATGAATTGGAAATATGAACAGAGGCCAGTCACAAGGATAAAGCGAAGCAATTGGAGAGGAAAACAAAAGGAATGAAGGGAAAGAGAGAGAGAGAGAGACAGAGAGAGAGAGACAGACAGAGAGAGAGAGACAGAGAGAGACAGAGACAGAGAGAGACAGAGACAGAGAGAGACACACAGAGAGACAGACAGAGACAGACAGACAGACAGAGACAGAAACAGAGAGAGACAAAGAGAGAGACAGAGAGGAGATGAAGCGCAAAAAAGAGAGAAAGAGAAATAATTAGTTGCCAGGAAGTGAACAACCTAAATGAGATTGAAGGAGCAGGAGACACACTTAGAATTGCAAGTGATCCTGGGAATATCCAGATATATTTTAAATTAATAGTTGCACATATGAAGATTTCTGGCTCATTTTTCTCCTTTTATAATTTTTCCAATAATATTACAAACCATGTACTTGCAAGAGAGAAGTTAGATGTAGTATACCAAAACATATTAGGTTATCATTGTCCCAAGTGCCTATGATGGAAGCTTTAGAATTTCAAGGACCTAAACTGATTCAACTATTGGATCTACTAAATCATGTATAAATCACCTGGATTTGCTCAGTTACTTAGGTCATGTATAAGGAAACATGCATTTAACAGCTCCAACCATTGGGTTTCCATGTCTGGCTCCAGGAAAATGAAGGTCTATGGGTAACTACTTGGGGCTCTCCAGAGATACCCTCATTAAATTCCAGGGGATGTGAAGTTTTCTATAGAACCTACTTTGCCTCTCTTACTCCAATCACAAGTGGGCTTAAACATAAGGGTTGGCAAAATTCTAGAGGTCAGGCTTGGACTCAGGGATATTAATTGATCATTCAATCTACCCTAATCCTTTTTGAGTTAATGGTCTGAATCAAGGTCAATGGGCCATAAGAGAAGGAAATGCCATGTTTTAACATATACCTGGCTCTTTTGAATATTGAAAACCATTGCAATACTGATTACTCTTGGTTCATATATTCATAGGTGAGAAAATAGAAACTATTTAATAATGATGATAAAAACTGCTAGCATTTGTGAAGAGTCTATTATATGCCACACAATACTAAGCACTTTACAAATATGATCCCATTTGAACCTCACAACAACCCTGTGAGGGAGATGCTATTTTTAATCCCATTTTACAGATAAGGAAACAAAGGCAAACAGAGGGTAACTAATTTGTCCAGCATCATACATCTAATAAATGTCTAAGGATAGTTGACTTTAGGACTTCCTGATTCCATGTCCAGTGCTCTATTCACAGTACCAACTAGCTGCCTCTAATTTATTGTCTAATTTATTAGACAAAGTTATAAAAGATTTCAGTCTTTCAAAGCAAGGGGAATTTTCATAACTGTTGTCCATCCATCTTGAGAAATCCAGAAACGAATATCTGAGGAAGAAATACTCAAGTCTGAGGGCAAGATCTGGCCAGCATTGGTATTATACAGTAGGTAGAACACTAGAATTGGAGACAGGAAGATTTTAGTTCAAATCCTACTCAGATACTTAGCAACTGTGTGACCATAGACAAGTCCCTTAACGCTTCTATTTCAGTTTACTTTTCTATAAAATAGGGGCTAATAATAGCCATGCCTCATAGGATTCTGAAGATAAAATGATATTTTATATTTATATATGTAATATTTATAATATATGTATATGTTATAAATGTGCATTATAATATGTGTATAATTATAATAATATAATATATAGTATATATAATGTATATATATATATGATTTATATATGTGTGTATATGT
>NW_025374162.1:0-11609 GCF_016433145.1 Gracilinanus agilis
TATATACACATATATATATGTTGTCTTTTCATTGTCATTCTCATTTTAGTTTCATGTCCAGTCCATTGAATTGTTCTTCTTTTGTTGCTGAACACACTTTAAGATATAATTCTTCCCCACAGAATTCTCTTTTGGCTACACTTCAAAAAGTTTTGTATGTTATCTTACTGTAATTTTCATTGATAAAGTGAATTTTTATTTCTAAAATTTTATTATTTGAAATACCAATTCTTATGGATTCAATTGTTCATTCTCCATTTAATATTTGAATACTTCAAATATTTTTCTATTCAACTGTCACACCCACTACTTTCTTCTCTTCGTAGATCTTCCTAACTCTAGGTCCAGTGCTCTCTATTCACTGTGGCACCTAAATGCCCTGGAAGACCTGGCTTCAAATCTATCCTCAGGCTTTTAACCCTTTGTGATCTTGGAGGAGTTACTTATTCTCTGTCTGCCTCAGTTCAGCTGTAAATTGGGGTAGTAATAATACTTACCTCCCAGGGGTGTTGTGAAGATCAAATGATAAAATATTTGTAAATCACTTAGTATACTGCCAGGCACATTATAAGAACTCAATTAAATCCTTCTCTCCTCACTTCCATTTTTCCTTCACATCTTCCTTCTTCCTTTCCTTTATTACTCTTTTCCTTCCCTCTCTCTCGTCCTCTCTTCTGCTTGATTCCATCCTTCCTTCCTTTTATTCCTTCCTTTCCTCAGGAGTGATTTTCAGATTTTCATTTCCGTTTATGTGGAGGGAGGCTGGGATTTTTTATGATCTATTGTGACTTCCTCTTAACTAGAAGGTTATCATACTATTTCTTGTATTTGAAACATCACAGATGAAAAATAGTACAAACACATAATGATGGATAAGAGGAATAGGTAACTCAGTCTGATCTTAATTTAATAAGAGAAAGTTATGGGGGGGGGGAATCTTAACAGATAATTTATAACCTTCTTATATCTTAGTTTGCTCAATACTGGATGACCTCAATGATTCCATGAACATTGTTGGGGATTTTGAATTCTTTAAGGTCAAGGAGAACTTTTTGTTTTATCTTTGAGGAAACAAGGAAGAAGGAAGAGAAGCTTACTATTTTGTATAAATGTTGTGCAGGAGGGAAGTATATCAACATGGTGTGGGAAGTGGTAGAATGGGCTTCTCATGATTTCATTCTTCTATGAATTGCAGGTAAAGGAAGGTGGAACTCAAAGAGATTGCTTCACAGAGTTTGCTCATAAAAATATTGTATGGCCTCTCTGCCTATGGTGTGCTCATCTTCCCATTGCCTCATATTAACTGTGTCTTAAAATTGTTTCAATTTGCATTTCTCCTGTGATTAGCAATATGGAACATGTTTTCATATGGTTATTGATAGTTTATAATTCTTTTGAAAATTTATTTATTGACAAATCATCAGAATAAGTCACCACACCTTTTATGACTACAACTAAGGGAAAATTCTTAACCAGTTTTAAAAAAAATCTTCTGCATGAACAAAATCTATAAATAAAATAAGAAAAATACTGGAATGGTAAAGACACATGCATGAAATAACACCCCAAATCATCCAAGATATTTTGGGAATCTACACAAACTCATAACAGCATGTGAATTTGTACAGATTTCCAAAATAACTTAGATTTTAGAATTTTATTGGTGCTATGTTGTATCTTATGACCATTTATCCCTTGTTTGGTTAAGTTCTTTCCTTTTAGCTGTAGCCATGAAAGTTGTGGTGCCTCCCGGTTTCTACATAGAGTAATAGAATAGCCTCTTAATAAATCTCCCTGCCAGTATTTTCTACTCCCTTTAATCCATAATGGACCCATTGCCAGACTCATTTTTCAAAGCAAAGTTCTTGTCCATTTATGTCACTTTTCTGTTCAAAATCTAACAATAATTGCATTCAAAATGTGATCTTTGGGGCTGCTGCTTTTTTTAGGCTTCATTAGAGCAGGTCAATATTCTATTTTAATTTGTTTATCAAATGGACTATCCAAATATGTCTCCTGGTAATATGATCATCATTTATTGGTTTTGGAAAAAACACAACTGAATTATTCCAAACTATTATCTTGAAATCTATCATCAGATATTATTTCCTTGTTCTTGTGGTCAGGAGTATTTTTGATGATTTCATAACCAACACAAATTGCTACCTGGGTTCTTCCTACACAATTCCCTCTTTAGAACATAGGTTCACAGAATTTATAGCCAGAGGAGAATATTAAGACAAAGCTGGCCAGGCTCAGAAAAGACATATGGTGTAGATATAAAGATGAGAAAAATGAGATACAAAAAGTTGAACGATCTGTTTATGGCTATATGTAATAATGAGATAAAAAAGTTTAACCCTAAACAGATGGTTTAAACTTTTTTATCTCATTTCTCTCATCTTTAAAATGAGGAGGTTACAGTGAACACTAAACTAAAGGTCCTCCATTGATACTATGAACATTGATTGGCATTTTGAGTTCTTTGCAGTCAAAGGGTACTTTGTTTTCTCTTTGTATTCTCAGGACCTAAGATATGCTCACTGCCTTGCCTATAGTCGATGATGAAAGCAATTCAACATTAATTTAAAAAGGATGCCTTGCTTCCAAATCAAGTGTTCTTGCCATTATTTACAGCATCATACCTCAGTCTAGACCATAGAAACTCAGTATCTACAGCCTCACAATTAAGAGTGTGAACTTTTGCTTGAAAGTTTATATTGTTTTTCTTCTGGTTGAAGAAAGCATCATTCACCTCATGCTTAGCAAATTGGCAAAAATAATAAAAAGTGGGAATAGTTATTTTTGGAAGAAATGTGGAAAGATGAGCATACTAATAAATTGTTGTTTGTGGAGAAGGAGCTAGGAATTGAGCCAACTCTTATTCTCAAAATAAATTTAGAATTATGAGAAGAAAGTCACTAATTCTTGATTTAGTGACTTTTAAAAATTTTTATTTTTAATATTTTCCCATAGTTACATGTTTCATATTCTTTCCCTTTCCCCCAAACCCTCTAACTCCCATTAGCCAATGCATGATTCCACTGGGTTTTACATGTATCGTTGATTAAGACCTAATTCCATATTACTGATAGTTGGACTAGAGTTGTTGTTTAGTGGCTACATCACCAATAATATCCCCATCAGTCAATGTGTTCAAGCAGTTGTTTTTCTTCTGTGTTTCTCCTCCCACAGTTCTTCCTCTGAATGTGGCTAGTTTTCTTTCTCATAAGTCCCTCAGCCTTCTGGATTCTTGCATTGCTGCTAGTACAGAAGTCCATAATGTTTGATTGTACTGCAGTGTATCAGTCTCTGTGTACAATGTTCTCCTGGTTCTGCTCCTTTCACTTTGCATCAATTCCTGGAGGTCATTCCAGTTCACATGGAATTCCTCCAGTTCTTTATTCCTTTGAGCACAATAGTATTCCATCACCAACAGATACCACAATTTGTTCAGCCAATTCCTCAGTCTAAGGACATTCTCTTATTTTCCAGTTTTTTTGCCACCACAAAGAGCACGGCTATAAATATTTTTGTACATATCTTTTTCCCTATGACCTCTTTGGGGTATAAACCAAGGAAAGCTATGGCTGGATCAAAAGGCAGATAGTCTTTTAAAGCCCTTTTAGTATAGTTCCAAATTGCCAGCCAGAATGGTTGGATCAGTTGACAACTCCACCAGCAATGCATTAACATCCCAATTTTGCCATATCCCCTCCAATATTCATTACTCTCCCCTGCTATCAATTTAGCCAATCTGCTAGGTGTGAGGTGATACCTCAGAGTTGTTTAGATTTGCATTTCTCTAATTATTAGAGATTTATAACACTTTCTCATGTGCTTATTGATAATTTTGATTTCTTTATCCAAAAATTGCCTGTTTATGTCCCTTGCTCATTTAATGATTGGAGAATGGCTTGATTTTTTTGTATGATTGATTTAGCTCCTTGTATATTTCAGTAATTAGACCTTTGTCGGAATTTTTTATTTTAAATATTTTTCCCAATTTGTTGCTTTCCTTCTAATTTTGGTAGCATTGGTTTTGTCTGTACAAAAATTTTTTTAGTTTAATGTAGTCAAAATTTTTTATTTTGCTTTTTGTGATTTTTTCTAACTCTTGCTTGGTTTTAAAATCTTTCCTTTCCCAGAGATCTGACAAGTATACTATTCTGTGCTCAACTAATTTACATATTGTTTATTTTTTTATATTCAAGTCATTTACACATTCTGAGTTTATGTTGGTGTAGGGTGTGAGATTTTGATCTAAGCCCAATCTCTCCCATATTGTTTTCCAATTTTCCAAGCAGTTTTTGTCAAATAGTGGGTTTTTGTCCCCAAACTTGGGTTCTTTGGGTTTAGCGTAGACTGTCTTGCTGAGGTCCCTTACCCCTAGTCTACTCCACTGATCCACCCTTTTGTCTCTTTGCCAGTGCCATATCATTTTCATGATTACTGCTTTATAGTACAGTTTAAAATGTGGTACTGCTAGGCCACCTTCCTTCATATTTTTTTTCCATTATTTCCCTTGATATTCTTGGTCTTTTGTTATTCCAAATGAATTTTATTATAGATTTTTCTAGTTTAGTAGAATAAATTTTTGGTAGTTTGATAGGCATAACATTAAATAGGTAAATTAATTTGGGTAGGATTGTCATTTTTATTATGTTAGCTTGTCCTACCCATGAGCAATCGATGTTTTTCCAATTGTTTAGATCTAGTTTTAAATCTATGGAAAGGGTTTGGTAGTTGTGTTTGTATAATTTTTGTGTTTGTCTTGGCAAATAGATTCCTAAGTACTTTTATATAGCCTAGGATGATTTTAAATAGAATTTATCTTTCTAGCTCTTGCTGTTGCAATGTGTTGGAAATATGTAGAAATGCTGATGATTTATTTGCATTTATTTTGTATCCTGCAACTTTGCTAAAGTTATTGATTATTTCCACTAACTTCCTAGTTGATTCTCTAGGACTTTTTAAGTAGACCATATCATGGGAAAAGAGTGATACCTTGGTCTCCTCATTGCCTATTTAAATACCTTCAATTTCTTTTTCTTCTCTAATTGCTACTGTTAGTGTTTCCTATACAATGTTAAATAATAGAGGTGACAATAGACATCCTTGTTTCACTCCTGATCTTATTGTGAATGCTTCTAATTTATCTCCATTGTAGATGATGTTTCTTGATGATTTTTTTTAAACCCTTGTAATTCGGTGTATTGTCTCATAGGTGGAAGATTGGTAAGGGTGGGCAATGGGGGTCAAGTTACTTGCCCAGGGTCACACAGCTGGGAAGTGGCTGAGGCCGGTTTTGAACCTAGGACCTCCTGTCTCTAGGCCTGACTCTCACTACACTGAGTTACCCAGCTGCCACCTTGATGATTTTAAATATATACCATTATTATTTTTAGGAAAGGCCCTTCTATTCCTAAACTTTCTAGTGTTGTCAGTAGCAATGGGTGTTGTATTTTTGTCAAAGGCTTTTCCAGCATCTATTGAGATAATCATGTGGTTTTTGTTGGTTTGCTTGTTGATATGGTCAGTTATGTTAATGGTATTCCTAATGTTGAACCATTCTTGCATTCCTGGTATAAATCCCACCTGATCATAATGAATAACCCTCTTGATCACTTGCTGGAGTCTTTTTGCTAGTATTTTGTTTAAGATTTTTGAATCTATGTTCATTAAGGAGATTAGTCTCTAGTTTTCTTTCTCTGTTTTTGATCTACCTGGCTTTGGGATCAGTACCATATTTGTATCATAAAAGGAGTTTGGTAGAACTGCTTCTTTGCTTATTCTGTTAAATAGTTTGTATAGTATTAGAATTAGTTGTTCTTTCAAAGTTTGATAGAATTCACTTGTGAATCCATGTGGTTCTGGAGGTTTCTTCTTAGGGAGTTCTTAGATGGCTTCTTCAATTTCTTTTTCTGTTATGGGATTATTTACATATCCTATTCTTCTGCTGTTAATTGAGGCAATTTATATTTTTGTAAATATTCATCCATCTGACCTAGATTGCGATATTTATTGCCATATAATTGGGCAAAATAGTTTTTAATGATTGCCTTGATTTCCTCTTCATTAGAGGTGAGGTTTCCCTTTTCATCTTTGATATTGATAATTTGGTTTTCTTCTTTCCTTTTTTTTTTAAACCCTTGTACTTCGGTGTATTGTCTCATAGGTGGAAGATTGGTAAGGGTGGGCAATGGGGGTCAAGTGACTTGCCCAGGGTCACACAGCTGGGAAGTGGCTGAGGCCGGATTTGAACCTAGGACCTCCTGTCTCTAGGCCTGACTCTCACTCCACTGAGCTACCCAGCTGCCCCCCTTAGCAATAAGTTTTACTAACACACAGGGACAGTTTAGTTAGTTTAGTAAGTTAGTACAGGGACAGATTTTCCTAAATTTTCTTTGTAAATATTGTACATAGAAAAGTCTATGGTTTAACCAATAGACTTACAAATAATATAGTCTTACTTATAATTACTAACATTTCTAACATAGACATAAGTGTACTAACCTATTCATACACTAACTTTAACAAGTGAACTAGAATTTAGAAACTTATTTGCAAAAATTTTTCCTTAGTTAATGTTTTCTGATTAGTTCATAAAATTAGGTAGATGCATAGATAGAATTCATTACTTTGTTCTAGTTAGCTAATATTAGCCTTAAGAATGTTTGTGAGGGGGCAGCTGTTACTTCAGTGTTATACTCCCTGAACTCAGACATTCCCTTATTTCTCCTACCACCTCAACTGCCATCCTTCATCATTGAATCTTCCTCATCCACTATATTGCCTTAACTTCCCTACTACCTAGTCTATTCACTTGATTGTCTTATTCCCTGATCCTACCAGTTATTACCCCTAGCTTTGGCCTCATATTATATCCTGCATCTCCCTATTACAGCCTACCTAATCCCCATATTACCTCCCTTCCAAGTCCCCTATAACACCCATGATATCTGTAATGGAAGAATTTGGGAAAGGCGTTTGGTTAAAGGGGATTTTGGAAGGGAGGTTGTCAGGGATTTGCTAGGTAAATATGAATTGCAGGTAGGATGGAATAGTGAGATTCAGGATATAATATGAGGCTGAAGTAAGGGAGTATAACACTGAAGGTAACAAAGATCTTCAGGGAGAGGAGGAATTAATCTATACAGGCAAAGAGCAGCAGGGCTTATAGACTAGGACTTAGACTAAAGACAAACTGAGGGAAATAGACTGAATTGAAATTAACTACAGGCTTCAGTTAATTTCACAGGAAGGGACTTGTTTTGAAGTTACACCTTCCTTCAAGATGGATACCCCGGCTTCCCTTCAAGCCCAGAGTATGTTTATTCTATTCCTCTTCTTCCCTTTTCTTACTAATTAACTGACAAAGTAACTAACAGGTCTGTTTAAACACAAAAGGGGTTTATTGTCTTCTCAGGTTAAATTGTCAGGAAAAGTGGATTAAGGAAGCCCTAACAGTTGTTTAAAGAAACCTCAGGTGGGGGAAGGGAGACAGAGATGGGGTTTGAGCAAGGTCCTGCCTTAACTCAGCTCTCAAGGTGATCTTGAAATCAAAAAGGGAATATGATGATGACTACCTAACCTCTCTAGATAAAATACTGCCAAAGTATAGCTAAGCCCTCACAGATTTGAAACTACTCTCTGATTCACTCTCCTTATTCACTCCTCACAGACTTTTAGGTAAAGGAAGGAAGGTAGGAAAATGAGGTAGAGTATCGTGATACAAAGGGTTTATCTAAATTAACAAATATCAAATAAATACTCCAAAGCTAAGCTAAATTTTCAATCTTTAGAAAGGAGAAGAAGCAGCTCGGCTGGCCCTGGTTCTCACTCCAAAAGATCCCAGGACCAAATAAAACTTTCCTTCAAGATTCTAAACTTCTAACTGACTTCAGAACTCAGCCAAAGCCTGTAAAAACTGTTATGACTCCCTCTCTCTGTACTACAAATCTAACTTCTTTTTTTCTAATTGAGGAGACTTCCACACCTAGATTGGAAGTTCAACCCCCAGACCATGGAGTAGCAGAAAGTAGGGATGGGGGTCTTGTGACAGGAATCAATAAAATGCTTGTATCTGTATCTTCTACTATCCACTCTGTGACTCCAGGTTTGTAATTATAATTTGGGTAGGTGGTCATTTTATTTCATCCCACACAGCCCCAAATCATGCAATGAAGAAATTTCAAATCCCGAATTTTAACCTAGGTTATCTTGATTTTCAGTACAGCACTCCTTTTTTTTAATTTTATATGTTTGTCAGTCAGCAAAAGATTTGGCTTCTCATCCTCCCACTACAAAAATCTCCCTACCATTGAGAACTATATAGATTACAAACATGTATAATCAAGCAAAACAAATTTCCACATTGACTATGCCCAAAAAAAATATTTAGTTCACTCTGAACTCTATGTCCATCACCTCTCTATTAGGACATGTGTAGAATATTTCATCATTAGTCCTTTGCAATTGTAGTTGGTCATTATGCAAATAAGAGTTTCTAATTCTTTCAAAGTTACTTGCCTATACCATGCTGTTGTTAATATACCGATTTTTTTTTACTAATTTGTTCACTTCACTCTTTTCTAAAACAGGTAGAAAAAAATTTTGACAATTGTTTTCTGACATTTTATGATTCAGATTCTCTCTCTGTACTCCCCCCGCCCCCTTGACAGACATTAAATAGTCTGATACAAATCTGATATAGGTTATACCAGTACTTTCATGCAATACGTATTTCTATATTGCCTATGCCATGACAGAAGACACATATCACACATATAATAAAAAAAATTCATGAAGGAAATGAAGTGAAAGATGGGATACTTTGAAATGCAATCAGACTCCAATGGTTTCTTCCTTGACTGTGGGTAGCATTTTTCATCATGAGTTTCTTGGGGATATCTTAGAAACTTGGTTCGCTGATAATAGTTTGGGCCTTCACAGTTGATCATTGTACAATATTTCTGTTAGTATATTCAGTGTTCTCCTGGTTCTGCTCATTTCACTTTGCATCAGTTCATATGACTTCTCATGGTTTTTTTAACTCATCCTATTTGTAATTTCTTAAGTCATAGTAGTATTCCCTTACAACCATGTACCACAACTTCCTCAGCTATCCCTCAATTGATGAATGCTCCCTTAATTTCCAATTCTTTGCACCACAAAAATAGTTGCTAAAAATATTTTGGTACAGGTAGGTCCTTTTCCCTTATTTCTGATCTCTCTTGGATCCTGACTGAGTAGTGGTATTGCTGGGATGAAGGATATGTGTAGTTGCAGGACCCTTGGGTCTTAAATGGAAATAGTTCCATATTACTCTCCAAAATCCCCTTCAACATTTGTCATTTTCCTTTTTGGTCACATTAGCCAATATGAGAGGTGGGAAATGGTATTTTAGAGGTGTTTAGTTTGTATTTCTCTAATCAATAATGATTTAGAGCATTTTTTTCATTAGACAATTATATTAATGGCCCAAGTAGAGGGGGTTAGGTGTTAAAGAGAGATGGGCCAGTGAGTTGAATCTCTCAACTCAATTAAGGCGTCACTGGACAAACTAAGGGGGGTTTCTCTGGAATGGTGGACTTCCAGTGAGTGGGGGCCATGCTTTAGAGGTCAGTGGGAAGGCTAACACAAATGTTGAGGTATGTGGAGACCCTGTCCGAACCAGCCGATGGCTCCATAGGAGTCTGGCTCCACCATGGTATCAGCCAAGCAATTGCTCTCACACCCTCTTCCCCTCTTTATCCATGAATAAATCTAGAACTTGTTATCTACCTGCTGTTAGTTTAGTGTGGATAAATCAGGTTCCTTGATGAGGGTGATAGGCAGAGAGAACTAGGTAGCCCTAAGGATCTAAGTCCCAAGGTCCATCCCTTGGGATGGGGAGCCAATTTAGGTTTCAACCCAAAGTTTCTCCTTCCCTTTCCCTCTATCTCTAGTTCTTATCTTATTCTTATATTATAAATATATTTAAGTAGGGTCTCTCAATAAAGCAAGGTGAAGATGGGGAGATTTGGGGGTCCACTCCAAGATAGAGTCCTGACTCCCCAATGATCAAGAGATCTTGGTCTTGGTAGTAACAATGGCTACTAGCAGAGAAACAGGCTTCCATGATTCATACCAGTTGAGGAAAACCATCAGGTTGGCTCTTGGATTGTCTTGAACAAGCTCTACTCCTCCTTCCACCTTGAGCTCTCCAAAACAAAAGCCTCTTCCTCAGGTTTCTCTCAAAGAATTCTCCGCTGTTTACAACTGACACTCCTAGACCTTGTATCCCTTTAAACTACATTACACAACTCACCTTTCACCACGCCGACTCCAGTCCAAAAGCCCCCGTGACCATGCCAAAAACCCATTTCAATACAGCCCAGGAAAACGAAGGACCAATAGGAAAAGGCTTAAGGAATTATGGGTATGGTGAAAGGGAGTTTGGTCAATGTAGTTTAAAGGTGTACAAGGTCTTTTCAACTTTACACTCCTCAGCATGCAACATACTATGCAGAAATGTTCTTACTTCACACTTTGCTCCTATACTACAGAACTACATGTTCATATCCTTTGACCATTTATCAGTTGGGGAATCTGCCTCAGTTCTTTATAAATTTGAGAAATGAGACCCTTATCTTTTCCCCAATTTGTTGTTTCCCTTCCAATCTTGTTTGCTTGGTCCCAAACCCTTTCAATTTAATGTAATGAAAATTATGTATTTCATTTTTCACAATGTTCTATGTGTCTTGTTTGGTCATTTTTTTTGCATTCCTCTAATTTGTTTGAGATGTCACCTTTTATTTCTAGATCATGTATCCATTTTGATTTTATCTTGGTATATTTTGAGATGTTGGTCTATGACTAGTTTCTGCCATAATGTTTTTCAGTTTTCCTAGCAATTTTTCTCAAGTGCTGAGTTCTTTGACAAAAAAGCTTGCATCTTTTGATTTGTCAAATACTATGTTACTATGATCGTTAACTAATGTGTACTGAATACTTAACATATTCCATTGATCCATTACTCTATGTCATAGCTAGTACAAGATTGTTTTGATGATAATTGCTTTATAATGTAGTTTGAGATTTGATACAGCTAGGCCTCATTCCTTCATATTTTTTATTAATCCCTTTGATATTCTTGGCCTTTTGTTCTTCTAGATGAAATTTATTGCATATTTTCTAGATTTCTTAAAAATTTTGGGGGTAGTTTGGTATGGCACTGAATGGGTTAATTAATTTAGGTAGGATCATCATTTTTATTACATTGGCTTGGCAATGAGCAATTAATGTTTTTCCAGCTATTTAGGTCTGACTTTAGTTGGGTGAAAAGTGTTCTGTAATTGTATTCATATAGTTGTTGACTTTGTTTGGGTAGATATATCACCTTCCCTCTATCTCTCTCTCTTCCTTCCTTCCTTCCTTCCTTGATTACTGAATTGGCCTATGCTATACCATGAATCTTTCAGATTAAACTACCAAACACATATGGCAGTTTCATCCTCAAATGCCAAAGCTCAGTCTCTCAAACTGTTCCATAAAAAAATCGTTAATAGGGGGCAGCTCGGTAGCTCAGTGGATGAGAGCCAGGCCTAGAGACGGGAGGTCCTAGG
>NW_025374163.1:0-7514 GCF_016433145.1 Gracilinanus agilis
GAGAGAGAGAGAGAGAGAGAGAGAGAGAGAGAGAGAGAGATATTCCTGGGGAGGAAAGGAATAGACTAAGGAAAGGATTATGGAAGAGGCAGCAAATAAACTGAGATTTTAAAGAAAATTATTGATATGTTTTTAATAACATCTTCATTTTCAAGTATGTTCTGCCCTTCCTATATGTCTCAGAATCAAGAAAAATATATTTCAGCACCTTTCCCTTCCTCTTCTTTATTCTCTGTTGCAAAGGATGGTTTTCTGGGATTGAGAGAGTAGAGCAGCATTAGTGATGTTTTTTGGGACTGAGTGCCCAAACTGCAACTTCAAACTGCCTGTAAGCCCCTGGCATTACCCCCGGAGAGCAGAGGGAGGAAGTGCTCAAATTGGGTGGTGGAACAAAGGGATAGGGCATGCAAAAATGTCCTGGGCACTGTGGAGAGAGGGAATAGGGCAGCCCCCTCTGTGCTGCCCTGGCACCCATGCCATGGCTTCTCCAAAACAGGAGCAGAGGAATACATTGCAAAATCTAGGTTATTTAAAAGATGTAAACAAAGATTTAAGAAAAAAAGAAAAGTTGTTCAGCAAAACTAACAGATCATAAACCAATATATGTGATGCTCCACACCCTTTAGCTCCTTGCCTACCTCTGCAAAGAAGGTAGAGAAACATTTTCTCATTTCTTGTTAAGGTCATTTGGTCATAACTGCGTAGCATTGTTTTAGGTTTCTTTTATCATTGTTTATCTTACCATTTACATTGTTGTAACCACTATGTTTATTGGTTTCCTCTTCTGCTTGCTTTACTTTGTATCCATTTATATAAGACCTTTCCCATGTATCTCTGAATTCTTCATATACATCATTTATTCAAGCACAATAACATTCCTTTATACTCATATACCACAATTTATTTAACCATTTCACAGTTAACAAGTATCTGCTCTATTTATATTTCTTTGCTACTACAAGAATTGCTGCTATGAATATTTCAATTTGGGATTTTAACAAGTTGAACTTTGGATCAAGAATGGGGAAGAGCAACACAAGGGGGAGATGGGAATTTTAGGCATGTGTTAACAAAGAGAACAAAAGAAGAGATGAGTTTGAGGAGCAGCAGTAGAGAAATTAAGCCAAAGTATATGTGAAGTGAAATAACACCAGGTAAAACTGAAATGACAGATTTATTTTTTCCTTTGATATTGTGTTATTTCTCCTAGATTTGACTCATATGGATACTTTATCACTTCTATCAATATCTGTGAGAATATTCTATGCACACATCAATGGGAACATGAGAATAAAATAGACAACCTTTAATAGATAACTTATCTATTGAAAGTTCTATTTTCAGATTATATAACTGCCTAAAAGATATAGGAATATAAGATGCCCCTGTGACTATAGTTTGTTGATTTATTTTGATTTTCTAGAACAAAATTTAACTTTAAAGTCTCTCTTCAAACAAGCTATCCCCCACATATGTTAAAATCATTCAAAATTTAATGATAGGTGAAACCACTGAGGAAACCTTGTTCATCAGTCTGAGGCAGATGAGTTGACAATTGACTGAATCTGGATTTAATAATACCTAACTGATGATAATAGTAGACATAAAAATTAAAAGACATATGACACAATGTATGTGTATACTTTATAATTGTATATGATGATATATTGGTATACCTATTTTAATACATGAACGTAAATAAATCCCCTAAAATTCCACCTAGTTAAAGAATTAATCCTCTATAAAAGCAACACAGAAGGTAGTTCCAAGCTGATTTGCAAAGAAATAAGAGGCATTAAATTATCTAGAATTTAGTTTGAAAAAAATAATGATATTTTAAAGATATAAAAGTATCATAAATTAAAAAATTGCAAGGCATGTTTTAGCTTGATGAAAAAATCCTAACAATTAGAGCTTTCAAAAAATGAAACATTTTTGTACAAGTCTTTTTCCTTATTATCTCTTTGGAGTATAAACCAAGCAAAGAGATAATAAGGAAAAAGACTTATGCAAAAATGTTTATAGCCGTGCTCTTTGTGGTTGCAAAAAAAATTGGAAAATGAGAGAATGTCCTTCAATTGGGGAATGGCTGAACAAATTGTGGTGTCTGTTGGTGATGGAATACTATTGTGCTCAAAGGAATAATGAACTGGAGGAATTCCATGTGAACTGGAATGACCTCCAGGAATTGATGCAGAGTGAAAGGAGCAGATCCAGGAGAACATTGTACACAGAGACTGATACACTGTGGTACAATCAAACATAACAGACTTCTCTACTAGCGGCAATGCAATGACCCAGGACAATTCTGAGGGACTTATAAGAAAGAAAACTAGCCACATTCAGAGGAAAAACTGTGGGAGTAGAAACACAGAAATAAAACAACTGCTTGAACACATGGGCTGATGGCAATATTATTGGGGATGTAGACGCTAAACGATAACTCCAGTCCAACTATCAATAATATGGAATTAGGTCTTAATCAATGATACATGTAAAACTTAGTGGAATTGTGTGTCGGCTACAGTGGTGTATGTGGAAGTTTGGGGGAGAGGGAAAGAATGTGAAACGTAATTATGGGAAAATATTCAAAATAAAATTTTTTTAAAAATGAAACATGCTGCCTCAGTGGATAGTAAGCTCTCCATAAATGGGGGGATTCAGGCAAAGGCTGGATGATTATCTGTCAGAGAAATTGCTGTATCTTTCATATCGGTCCTCTTTACTCTTCCCCTTGCTATCACCTTAGTGCCAGCTGTCATTACCTTTCACCTAAATAATTGCAATAGCCTCTTAATAGGTCTCCCTATCTCGAGTCTGTATCCCCCTCCAATCCATCCTTGGCAAATCTGCTTGACTAATTTAAAAGGAATTATAGAATCTCAGACAAGGAAGGGATTTCAAAATGTATCTAGTCCAATAGCTCTGCTCATTCCTTTTGTCTACTTTAAACACTTTCAAAATTTTCCTTGTAACCACTAAGTAACATTCAAACTACATAACCTCTAAGGTCCCTCCCAGTTGTAAAGTTGTGATCCTAAGATCCTCAGTTACAAAATGAGGAACTTAAGCTAGATGATCTTTGCTAAGACTACTTCTAATTCTGAAACTTACACTGGGCATAGATTTATTATAGGTAAGAACTTTAACAAATTCTCTAAAGCATCAGATGTATATTGTAAGAATGCAGTGCAAGCCCTGGCATTTTGGAACTTTGGCAGTTAGAATGTTGAGGAAGCAGACCCAGTGACTGTTGGAAAAGAGAAAAGCCTTCTGGGATTGAAGAGCCAGAAGGAGCAGCTTTTGGGGGAAAGCCATTGTGGGAGGTGGTTGATAATTGGCCAAGAGACCCTCCGAAGTGAGCTTTGGAAGTTTTTTCCCAGACATTCAAAGACCAGTATTTCTCCTGATACATCTTGATTCCTGAGGTTCACTGATAACCAACAAAAGCCTTAACAGAGTGGGGGTGAGGTGTCTGGACTTCCTTTGGGGAGCCAATCCCCAGATCCCTCACTTGCCTTGTGCACTGCCCAGTAGTAACCTTCTGTGTCTAATATTGATCAGAGCTTTAGAGAAAATTCAATAATGGGCACAGGAAAGTGAAGCTGTGTTCAGGGAACATGGGAATCAGATCTTGAGATCTGAATCTCTGTGGGTACCTGGCATGGTGAAGGACTTGGGCTTAGGGAATTATCATGCATCCTCTTTCCTCTGAACCCCATTCCCATCCCTTCTGTTATCAGTCCCTGAAATAAACCCTCAAGTTTATCAAGTCAGATAGGCGTGTAACCTATTGGTGGGAGACATAGTGTAAGGGTTAGTGAAGGGAGGCAGGCTGAATCTCCATTTTAAGCCTGACTCCCTGCTGGATAGCAAGGGGAGGTTTCTATGTACCCCGACAGGCACCAACATCCTATTGGGGTTACACTCATTTCCATTTGAGGGGACAATATCCCTTCAACCCCTCTACCCTGGCATGACCTTCTGAGATCCCCTGTTTTCCTCAGGGAACCCCATTTGTCTCCCAGTAAGGAGGGATGGCTGTGAGGGAAGAGAGGACATTACACATCTTACTAGTGTGTTCCTAACTACACCCCAATCCTCCTAATCACCCCCCTTCTTACAATATGGATTTCTCCTTTGTCCATTTTAATAACATTTTTCATAATTTATGAAGGGTATAGTCGAGTGTGAGGGACTCCTCACATGAGTTGTGCTTCATATCTTTTTTCTTTCTCTTCTTTATCATGCCTTCTGAATCTTTCACTTGACATTATCAAGCTGAGGTTTTTCAAAGTGAAGTCATTGACAGGATTGATCAGAATCATCACTAATCTACATTTATTCACGCAAACATTTATTAAGGATCTAATATTTAGCACTCATTCATAGGGACACTGAGAACATAGGAGAAATAGAGATAGAAAAGGCATGATTCTTGACCTCACAAAACATAAAGTCTATTAGAGGACATAAAATACATACAAAAATCATATGAGCATAAGAGAAGTATGTTACAAGATCAATTGATTGAGAAATTACTTTGGGCTAAGGAAGATTCCTTGGAGGAAAAGGCCTTTGAGATAGCTTTTTTTTCTTAACTTTTTAAATTTTTAAATTTTTTAAATTTAAATTTTTTAATTTTCAAATACTCTGTATAGGCTCCAAGGCAGAAGAGTGGTAAGGGCTAGGCAATGGGGCTTAAGTAACTTGTCCAAGATTACACATCTAGGAAGTGTCTGAGGTGAACTTAGGACCTCCGGTCTCTAGGCCTGGCTCTCAATCCACTAAACCACCCAGCTGCTCTTGATGAGATATCTTTGAAGGACAGGTAGGATACCAAGAGGCACCGATAGGAAGAAAGGTAGAAAACTAGAGAGGGCAATCCAGACATATTTATATTTCACTGGTAGAGTGACAATTAGCTTTTAAAATATATTAATTTTTTCATCATTTGCTTATTTGTTACTATTCTTTGAATCTTAATATAACCAACTACTCCTTCGGTTTAATTTCTCTGGAACGAATACTGAAATTTTTCATAATCTTTGAGCTATGTAGAATTAAAAAGAACATTAGTAATTCTTCTTAATATTTTACAAGATGAGGAAAAATAATCATTTATTCATAAGCCTAATTTAGACACACTTGGGCTTTAAAAATGCAACCATTATTTATTCCAGAGGACGTGTTTTTTTCTTCTCAATAATAATTCAAAATACCCGAGATGAATAGTCCAGAAATTCCAACTGAAAGAAAACATGTTTAATGTTTATGATAAGACGCTTCCAACTTTTAGTATGATAAAGTGATAGAATCAAAAGAGACATTAGTATCTGACACCCTAATGGAAGGGCTGTTGGCCTTTTTGCATGTCATGGGCCCATTTGACATACTAGTGAAGCCTAGAAAAATATATTCAGAATATATTTTAAATGCATAAACTAAAATGCATAGACTTACAAAGGAAATCAATGATATTGAAATATAATTATCACATTATTTTTTTAAAATCAGGCTCCTGGACCCCCTGTAATAAAAATCTCTCATTTCCTCAGATCAGGAAAAGGAGAGCCAGAGAAAGGCACTAATTAGCCCAATGTCACACAGGAGTTAGTGTTAGAACCATAGCGTCCTGATTCCCTGTTCAGAGTTCTTTCCATTACACCATACTGCATCTCTAAGCACATATAGTATTTTTAGATTATTTATTTATTTATTTGGAAGCATTTTTCCATGGTTACATGGATTTATTTTCTCTCCCTCCTCTCTTCTATCCCCCCTCCTGGAGTTGACAAGCAATTCCACTGGGTATTCATGTATTATCACTCAGAACCTATTTCCATATTATTCATTTTTGTAATAGAATAATCTTTTAAAGCCAAAATCCTAAATCCTACACATATAGTATTTTTTTATAAACAATGTTGTCCTTTGACAGGACTACATGGATTCTGTTTCCTGTCATATGTATACTATATCTTGCCATATGCTGTGTAAATAAGAAGGGGGAGTCCATGAGCACTTATGTAGTATAGCTTGAGAGTGACCCCCTAAGTCCCCTCCTACCCACAGGTTGGCTAAAATTCTCACTGCTGGAACCAGCCCAGGGATTCTGTGTATGGATTCAGTCAGTTACACTTACCTAACACATTAACCTGTTCTTGGCAACCAACGGGCTTGCTATCTAGCACAAACAGAAATGGACTAGTTAATACTTTGGTATATCCCACATGCTTAGTAGGAAACCAATGAAAACAAAAGAAGACATAGCAAAAGTGTCAAGCATCAAGAGGTTCTTGGTAATGGGAAAATCATGATATCTTTTATGTTAACAGTTTTGTTGAGTGATGTCAAAGTTTAAAAAATGAGGGCTGTTAATCCCTGTAGACTGCATATTGACTTAGTTTTAAAATGTGACATCATGTAGGTTTTATTATATTTTATTTACTTTGTTAAATATTTCCCCATTACATTTTAATCTGGTTCCTGCACTTGGGAGTGTGGTTTGACACCTCTGGTTTTGTCCATTGTCCCTTGATGGGGGCAGACTGAAGTAGGGAAGAAGATAAAGGGCAATGTAGAATAGTATTGAAGGATATAGGAAGGAAGATCAAGTAACTCATGATAGACGATCTTGATTTTCTAAGGTGAATTCACCTTCTGAGAGATAATATGCTAAAAACGGTTGAGTGGGAGACTTGAAGAGAGCAAAGTTTTTGAAACAATTGCTTCAGGAATTATAATGGTCAGTCAGTGCAGAAAGAAATAAAAGGAATGCTTTACAGCAGTCAGGGCATAGATGAGTTCAGATCAGATTAATTTGTAATGACTTCATTTGTAACCATTTGCCTTCAGCAGCCATGGAGTAAGAGCAGAAAAGACAGATAGTAAAATTTAGCAAGATATAGACAGGTAAAAGAAAGAACCGAAAGATTCAAGGACAGAAGTCACTGTATACTTTCATCAGTAAAAGTGTCCATGTTTACTAAGGTTTGAGGAAAGGAACCATTAGTTTCTCACAAAGATTCAATCATTTCATGTAGATAATAGAGAAAGGATGCACAATTATTAGAGCCACATAGACACCCTGGGACATCAGGATGTTTATTCAACCAGAGAGATCCTAAAGCACCCAAGTTAAATAGTTTCAAATGACCCAAACCTTTTTGTGGCTTGTCTCTATTTCAATTTTAGTTTTTTAACAATGACATGCTCATGAATGCTCCATAAGTTATAGATTGTTCAGACTTCAAGGAATCCTGTATCATGAATTGCAGGCTCATATGCTGATTGCACTATTATGTCTGTATCTGACATGTGCAATAATCTCTAGATATATGATGAAAAATGGACTCCTTCTCCTCTGTGTTGTAAGGATGGGATTTGTGCAAGAAGATAATACAGTGTTCTATCCATAGACATAAATGAATAAATTTTGCTAGTATTGAATAACAAGATATAAATAATTATATATATATATACATATATATATATATATATACACACACACA
>NW_025374164.1:0-5172 GCF_016433145.1 Gracilinanus agilis
TCTCTGTTTCGGCCTCCCTTTCTCCTCTCTCTCTCTCTCTCTCTGTTTCCCTCCTCCCTTCCCTTTTCTGTTACTCTAATAGACTGAGAGGGAAGACAGCAGGAGGGCCCTAGGCGAGACCTTGGGAAGGACTTCCTGACAAGCTTAGGGTATTAAAATAGGCAGCAGAGGCCCCTCTCGAAAGCCTCCAGAGTGGGAGGGGCTTAGAGAGCACCCTGTTCTGCCTCTGTAGGGTGAAACGCAGCTTTCTCTTTGGGCAAGGTTAGGGAGGCCATGGAGCAGAATAAAAAGGGCCGACTCTGGGGTCCAAAGACGTGGGTTCTGCCACTTAATAGCTAGATGACCCTGGGTAAGTCATTTGAGTTCCTCTTTTGTGGAATGATGGGGGCTGGACTTGCTGGCCTGCGAGGGCCCTTCCAGCTGGGTGACTGACACTAAGGGAGGCTGGCAGATTCCTTGGGACTCCGTATGGGTTTCTCCCATCTCCTCCCCGGCCCCGCCGGTGTCCTAACCCAGGGAGGAGCGTCCACCCAGCCCTCTGGGCCTTGGGCTTCTCAGCTCCTCTGGAAGCCCTCAGATACCGTTTGGTCCAGACAGGCAGCCTCGCCACCGTCTGCACGTCCTCCTCCCGCCCTCTCCCCTGCGCCGTGTCCTTAGTGGAGCTGGCCGGGCCTGGGGGAAAGCTGGGTTGGGCTGGGCCTGGATGTCCTGGGTCCCTTTGGCACCGCTCCCTGGAGCTGCCCTCCAGCCAGACCTCAGGCCCCAGCTGTCCCTCCTCCCCCAGGAGCTCAGGCCTGTCCCCTTGGCCCCGGCCGTGCCCCTATCAGGCTGCCACACGCCCAGCCAGAGCTCAGCCAAGTCCCCGATTAGGGCGCCCACTCCCCGCCCCCTTCCCCCCTCCCCCGGCTTCTGCTCCTCGGTGTCCTGTGGTTTGTGGACTAACGTCTTGGTCTACCTCGGAGCTGGACGGCCAGGCGGACGGAGGGCTCTGAGGCCTGGGCCATGGTGAGGTAGGAGAACCCCGGGACGTGGGACATGAGGGCACGCCGCTCCTCGGGCTCCCGGCTCAGCCTTGGCAGCCGCCGGCCCATTCCTGGGCTCCTCAACATGCCTGGAAGGCACTTCATTCCTGGGGCCTGCTTGTCCCTGGTTCCAGCGGGCTGCGGGGGGCCCCCAGCTTCAGGGGGATGCTGGGCTCCTCCTCTGGCTCTCAGACCTTCCCTCTGAGCTCGTTCTCCCTGCCAAGGTGGGGTTCGGTGGGCAGCGGCTCCCTTTCCTCCTCTGGCTAAGGCTGGCCTCTGTTTCCTTGACTTGGGGGGAGGGAGAGGAGGAGTCCTCTGGTCTGGGGACCACACGGAGGGCGCAGCTGGCACGAGTGCCGAGGGTGGCAGGGTAGAGGGTCCTCATGCCAAGGACGCGATGATTCGGGGGCCTCCCGTGCCGGTGCTCCGGGATCTCCCCATCACCAGTTTCACTGGGCATCGGTGCCGGGGCCTCCACATCTCTCGTCCCCAGGAGAGGGGTGAGGTGGGTCCCGGGGCCTCCAGAGGCTTCCGCAGTGGGGTGATGGCGGAGGTGGGGGGGTTGATTTCTATCGTGTGGGCACAGGAGGGCGTCGTGACCTACACGAGCCCCTTGCTGCGGGGGCGGCTGGTGTGGGGCCCTCCAGGAGGAAGCCCGAAGCCTGGCATCAGGGGGGTGAGAGACTCCTTCCTATTCGGAGCCCCAGTTTGGGCGTCAGACACAGAGAGCTCCCTTCTGGCCTCTGCCTCCCCCTGGGTGACTTTCCTTTCTGCCACCAGGCCCACATTCCCTCGACTGGCGTGGCTGTTCTCACTCCCTCAGATCCGTGGCTAGCCCTCTCATTTATCCACAGGGACACTGGACTGACCCAGCGAATGGGACCGTGTCCAGGGCCAACTGCCCAGCCATCCACAAGGATGGTGGATGCTGAAAGGATCTGAGATGACGTAGATTTAGGGTTGGGAAGGACCCTCGAGGTCATCTGGTTCCACAGAATACCCTACCAATATTATCTCATTTGGTCCTTAGAACAATCTTAGGAGGTACATGCGAACGATTATGATCTTGTCATCTCCATTTTGCAGATGAGGAAACGGAGGCAAGTGGGGTCAAGTGACTTGTCCAGAGTCACACAGCTGGGAAGTGTCTGAGGTCAGATTTGAACCCAGGACCTCCCATCTCTAGCTCTGGCTCTCAATCCACTGAGCCACCCAGCTGCCCCCTTGAACTCAGATCTTCTTGTCTCTAAGTTTGGCATTTTCCTCTCTGGGCCAGTTAGCTGGGACAATGCTAAGATTTGAGCCAGGGGGCCTTTTGATTCCATGCCCGATATGCTCTTTCCTTTGTGTGATGCTACCAGAGAGGAGACTTGGAAGCCATCCAGGGAAATGGGGGTTCCCTCTTGGGCTCTCCCGCCTTGGACGTTGGGGGTCACTGTGAATAGAGGCCTGATTGTGGGAGGGGAGAGTTGCTGGGTCTCAGGAACACACAAACCTTCCTCCTGTCTTTCTTGGGGTGTTATTTCAGGCAATTCCCGTGGTGCCGTGGGAAGAGGATTAGCTTTAGAGTCTGGGGATCTGGGTTTGAATCCATACCTGCTCCCTGTGTGACCTCCAGCAAGTCCCTTGCCCTGGCTGGACCTCAGTTTCTCCTCTGTGAAATGGGGTTGGACTAGACGTCCTCAAAGAACCCTCTGGCTCTAAATGAGTGTTTGTGGGCCCTCTGCAGCGAAGACCCTTAGGGCTCTCGGGAGATCCCAGACCCAGAGTTTGGAGGAAGCTGGGAGGCTTCTCGTCTGAACTCCTCATTTTACAGATGAGGAAACTGAGGCTCAGGGAGGTAAAATAATTGGCCTCAAAGACTCAGAGGTGGTAGGGATTGGGTGGGATTGAGTTAGAGAGTCTCTGGAACCTAGACCTTCAGGAAAGAAGGGAGAAGTGGCAGGATACATTGGGGGATTCAGAGTCAGAGGGCCCAGATTCAAATTCTGGAGCTTCTTGGTACCGGTGTGACCTCGGGAAAGGCCCCTTCCTTCTCTGGGCCCGTTTCCTTCTCTGTAAAATGAGGGGGTTGGACTAGATGACCTCTAAGGCTCCTTCTAGCCCAAGCTCTGTGCTCTGGAAATTTGAGGGGTGAGAGTGGGCTGGGAACTCAGGGTGTCGCCCCTTTGGCTTCACAGAGCAACCTTCGAGGCTTACCTGCCCCTCTCCGTCTTCTCTAAGTGAAGATGCCCCAGGAGTCTAGGGTCACACGGCCCAGAGATTAGGGGGACGAAGGGCTTGAAGCCCTGGGCAGGCGGGCACCGGACAGCAGGCACGTGAACCCTGCCTTCTCCCCGAGCTCACTGGCCCAGAGGGAAGGACGGGCAAGGCTTCCAGGAGGTTGCGAGGCTTGCAGAGCGGGTGCCACCACCTCAGGAAGAGCAGTCGGGGGTGGGGACCCCAAAAAGCCTAGGGGACATCCGATGCAGCCTGAGTCACGCACGGGGCACTGTCTCTTGGGTTCGTCTCTCAGGGAGGGAGTGGATGCTGCCCAGAGACCCTGAGCTGTCGGGCTATGACTCATTTCCTGGGGGCGAGGAGACCAGGAGGGGCTGTGTGACTGGTCTCACTTCCCTAATGACGGCCTGCCCGCCCCGCCAGGGGGCAAGGGTGGAGCCACCCAACCTGGCTTTGGGAAAGCAACTGGGCTCCGGCTGTCCCCATCCCCACGCCCGCCCCCATCCTGCCCCTTTGCCAGGGCTGTCGCCACCTGCACGTGTCACCCCTCTTTCCCACCAAGGCCAGGGGGCGTCCAGAGCCCCGTCCTCCCCAGGGCTACCATTCTGGAGGCTGCGCTGGCCACAGACCTGGAGCCATGTTGCCATTTCTTTGGGGTGGCTCTGAGGCCAGATGTGAGGCATCTAAAGCTGCAGGGGGCCAAGACGGAGAAGACGGAGGCCCAAGGAGACGAAATGATCTGGCTAGGTCGATCGAGGCCATCTAATCCAACCCTCTCATTTTGCAGAGGAGGAGACAGGCTCAGGGAAGTAAATGGACCTACCCAAGATCACCCGTATAGGACCATAGATCTGGGTCTAGATCTCTGAGGCCAAACCTCTCATTTGACAGAGGAAGGGGTGAAGCCCAGAGAGGGTGAATGTTTTTCCCAAGGTCACATAGGTAAGGATCAGAAGCAGGATTTGAACTCAGGCCCTCTAACCCCAAACTTGGTACCCTCTCCGTTGTCTTAAGAAGCTCCTGGACGCTTCATTGGGAAACAATACGAGCGCAGCCAGCTTTGGTGGGCAGAAAGTCTGCGCTTGGACCCGCTGTTTTTGTTGACTCTTAGCAGGATCCCTGGGCCCGGGGCAGGGAAGGGGACACTCAGTACATGTGCACACCCACATGGAATTTCCCTGCTCCAGGACAGGCTGCTGTGACTAGGTCAGGGACAGATGCCTCTGGTTTTCCCCGGCCCAGCCTGAGGTCATTGCTCATGGCCTTGGCTCCTTCCAGATCAGGTCTCTCAGGCAGTGCCTTGGTCCCTGGCCTGGGAACGAGGGAGGGGAAAGGGAGGGGGAGGCCCTGAAACCTGCCTGGGCTGGGCCGGGCCGGCCACAAGGGCGACAGGGCCTTGGGGTCCAATCTGGCCCCTTGAGATTTCCGCTTTGATAAGGCCTGGGCCACTCCTGAGAGTGAGGTGCTCCGGAGAGGGTGATGGAAAATCTGAATACGAGTTACCAGAGGAAAAAACAACCTGGCTGGCCCCCTTCCCCCCAAACCACAGCTCTGGCCCAGCTACCTCCCCCACACCCCAAGCCTAGGCCCAAGCCCAGGGCCCGCACTTGCAAGCTTGCCTGACAGACAGCCCCTCAGCTCAGCATTTTCCACAGTCGAAGCGGATGCTGGGCAGGGTGGGAGCCAGTGACAAATGGAAACGGCTCTCCCTCTCGCTGTCTCTCTCCATCTCTCTGGCTGTCTCTGACTGCCTGTCTCTCTTGGAACCTCCTCTCCCTCCTTCTCTCTCTCTTTCTCTCCCTCCTTTCCTCCCTCCTTCCCTCTCCCTCCCTCCTTCTATCTCTCTCTGTCTCTTTCTCTCTCCCTCTCTCCCACTCTATGTCTTCCTCTCTGTCTTTGTCTCTCTCCTTTTCCTCTCTCTCTCTCTCTC
>NW_025374165.1:0-3672 GCF_016433145.1 Gracilinanus agilis
CATAAATTTATATACATATATATATATATGATATTAGGGTTTAAAAAAAAAAGAAAAAGAAAAGCCTGATAGTTGTTAGGATATAGTGGGAGGTCACATAGCAAGGTCTGTAAGTCTAGAATGTATAGTGGCACGAAAAATTGATAAAGCCTATGGTCTTCCATTTTAACAGAGAGATTATAGTTGGTAATTCCCTGCTCATCTAAGTATTATTAATGACCATATGGACAAAGGGGTGGGGATGGGATTGGGAAAGGGTTGAGGCACCAGCCTATGAACATTGGGAAGGGGAGAATGTCCTATGGATCAGAGTAGAACAGTCAGTGGGTTCCTCCCAGAGATTTAGGTAGGAGGCAGAGCATGGAGAAATGAGATTACTGAGATAATAGAATGAGAAAGTTTAGCATTAGGAAGGGCCTTTAATCCAAACTCCTCATTTTATAGGTGAGAAAACTGAAGCCTACAGAGGTTAGGTGACTTGACCAAGGTAATAAGTAAGCAAAAAGTAAGGTAGAAATTTGGACTCAGATCCTGTACCTCTAAATCAATGTTCCTTCCATTGCAAGCTTTCAAAGTTATGTATTGGCACAGAATATTTGGTAGATGGTCAAGGGGGTATTTCAGAAGTCTAGGGAACAGGTAAAAGCATCATTTAAGTAGCTTCCTATGGAATCCAGATTGAGTAGATTAAAATATTTCTAGGAAAGGCTTAATGAACTAGATGAAGCAGAAGGGGTGGAGTTTTGGTAAAGAACAAATTCTGCTTAAAATGCAAAGAGAGATATGTATTTTCAGGCATGGCTGATGAGGGAATTTGTTTTCCTTTACTACACATGTTTGTGATAAGCATTTTCTTTTTCTTTTTTCTAGTAGAAGGGCAATAGGAAGGACAGATGACAAATGCATGTAAAAACAAATAAATAAATGTCTTAGAAAGCTTAAAAACAACAATGCATGCTGTATTAGTGTAGGGAAAGTAGAAACAAGAAATAAAGAATTCGCAATAGAAAATTTCTGATCTACAGCTAAGAATTATACAAAGTGGATGCTCATCAGTTGGGGAATGGCTAAGCAAATTGTAGTACGTGAATGTAATGGAATATTACTGTGCTATAAGAAATGATGTTTACAATGAATACAGAAAAGTATAGAAAAGTCTATATGAATTGATACATAATGAAATTAGCAGAGCCAAGGAAACAAAAAAAAAGCCTAGGATTTTAGACATTCCTTAGTTTGAGGCTCTGCCAGGGAAAAAATTGGAAACTTATTCTCTCTCCTGTTTTAGGTTGTAATTGTATAATCAGTTTTCAGGTAAGTTCCCTTTTAAGTCAGAGTAGTTTCTTTGGGATAACCTGCATAGTTAAATGTTTACATACTAGTGCCTGTTGTATTACTGAGATCTTTACAAATACTGATGTTGTGGTTAATGTGAGAAGTATGGATCCTAGATCCCTAGACTTTTTATCTTATTGTGAGACTCAACTGTAAATTTTGTCAGGGCTCCAATCAGTTTCCCAATGTGCTTCAGGCTATAATAGTTCAAGTGCCTGATTTTGTTACAGCAACTCAAAAGAATTTTACAGCATTAAATCCACTCTTGGAGTGTAGTTCCATAGCAAAAGGAGTGGGGGAAGATAGATATTACTGGAAGAGGAAAAGGGTTAAGTGCCCCTGCCCCACAGCTATCCATAACTGGTTTGAAAGCACCAAACCAAATCAATTTGTTTTCTCCTCTGAGCCTGAAGCACATACAGTTGTCCTCAGATCCTAAATACATTTAGGAAGAGCTCCATGTGGTCCAAAAGCTCTATAGGAACTATCTTTCTGCTGTAGTGAAATATTTTTTTTCTGCCTTTTTCTTTTCCGAATGGTCTTTTAATTGGAGATGGCCATTTTCAATCAAGGTCGACCCTTTTTATGTACTAAGCAAGCAGTAATCTCTGATAAATTTAATATGTTCTTTATCAAATCTCTATAACTGTATATGAAGATGATTGTGATTTTCACCTTTCTAGATGAGATTGTCTGAGATATAGGATGCCATGTTGGATGTTTTGAGTCTTTTTCCTGTAGATAGCACTGGGGGAAGGAAAGAAAAGGGCAATACTTTCTCTTCATCAGAACCACAAAGGTTGATTTGTCAAGAATGGCAAATTTTTTAATAAGGGGAAAACATAACAGAGTATTTCATCATGTAACTAGAGTCCTTTCCTTCAAACATGCAACGTTTTGCCTATTGCAGTTCCCCAAGTGGAGGCTTGGTTGAGCAAGTCCCTTCTCCAGGCAGTGCTGGCACCTTACCCAGTTCAGCTGACTATAAACTCTGGTACGGACTCCTAATTCCTGGATCTCTGCAGCCAGCTCCCTCTTCCAACCCTTCAGAGCTCACAAGGTCATGGAAATCTCCAACAATCCCTTACCAAAGAGCCGGAAAGAATAGACACAAAAGAGACTGGAGCCGCAGCAGTGCCATTGGCTTACTCGATGCAGCGTGGGTGGAGAGAGAAAGTCCTGAGGCCTCCCTCTCCCACCCCCAACCTGATCTTTGCAGCATTTCATCCTCCTCACTGGAATGCAGTGGGGAGAGAGAAAAAGAAGTTGAGCTACCCCTTTGGGAATCTTTTGTATGCTCATTCAGTTCTGGCTCAGCAACCAATCCAAAAAAGCTTTCCCTCACTACGCAGGGAGCAGACAGAAAATAGTCACTGAATACTCAAGCATATTCTAAGTCTGGAAGCAGGGCTTTTCTATTATGTGCGCCTGGAAGCAGGTTTACTGACTTTTTGTACAGATTGTAGCTGGCAGAACACTAAAACAAGCAGGAAAGATGGGCCTTCCATTGGCCAATTCCGTATTCCATTTGTATCCCCTCGGGGGTTTAGGACAATGCTTTCTACATGGTAAATGCCAAATAAAAGGTTTTTCATTGCCAAGAAGTTTGAAGAAGATGGTGTAGAATTCTGTTTATTTGTTTATTTTAATGATGTGTTCCTTTAAAAAAAAACACTCCAGAAAAACATCCCTGTTGTATTTCATTAGGTATGGATTTGATGGAGATTGATGGGCTGTTTTTCATTTTTTTTTTTTTTGGAAGGCACATATTTCAGCCAGTGTTAATAATTATTAAATGCTGAAGCACCTACTAAGTGTCCGGTACTGTGCAAAGCACTGGGAATCAAAGGCAAAAAGATAATCCCTGCTCTCAAAGAGTTCCATCTAATGGAAGACAATATGCACACAAGTATTACACATAAGAAAGATATACTGTATACAAAGCCAGCCACTGGGACAGAGTTGGTTGGTCTGAGTGACTTCCATGTATTAACCTGACTCAATTTTTGGTAAAGTGTACAGAGTATTGACTCCAAGATGGAAGGTAAGGATTTAAAAAAAAAGAAAAAAAAAAAAAGAGAGGTCCACAGATTAGGATAGTCTTACTCTTACATGGAAATTGTTTATATCTGTCTACTCCCACTATAACTGCCAGATTCCTTGGGGTGCCAATAAACTCCTTTGGTCTTAGTTCCAGAGTTTGCCCAAATTGACCAAGCCTGAACCAGAATTTTCTTTTTTTTTTTTTTTAACCCTTGTACTTCGGTGTATTGTCTCATAGGTGGAAGAGTGGTAAGGGTGGGCAATGGGGGTCAAGTGACTTGCCCAGGGTCACAC
>NW_025374166.1:0-1872 GCF_016433145.1 Gracilinanus agilis
ACATACACAAGTAAAAGTGAACTAAGACCATCTACTGTTTAAATTATGACATGGAAATAAGTGTAGAAACCAAAAAGCTATTGAATCAGTGTATCTACTTCAGATGGATAGTGCATATGGACAATGAACTTGGCCATCATTGAACAGGAATGACCAAGGGTGAGATTGTTCTTGAGAAATACTGTTATTTTAATGGCTGTAACATTTTCCCTCAAACAAAGGGCTTAAAAATATCAATATTATTCCAATGATACTGTATGTGTTCAAGTAATGAAATATAGTCTCTAAGAATTAAAGTTAAATAAAATCTAAATGCTATTGTGCAGGCATAAGATAGTCATGAGTTGTCTGAAAAATGCAGGAGAGGCAGCATAAAGAATGTCAGAAAATATAATGATTGTAAAAGGAGGGGGACACCATGTAGCAAGAGGAAAGGATAACCATTGTTATCTCTGTAATATCTAAATAACTATAAAACAATCTCTAAAACATTGGGTAGGACTCTCTGGAGTTCTTATGCAAGGACATATTTAGTTACCACATAGGATGGGCAAATATTTAAGGAGCAAGAGCTGTATGATTGGAAGGAGTAACCACATGTTTAAGATCACAGTTTTCACAAGGAGAAAAATGTATATTTATTCATATATTTATGAATATGTATGCATGGAATATATACTTATGCATATACACTTGAACACAAAAATTACTGTGTATACATGTGAATACATACATTTTGTAAGGGATGCTACAAATGAACCACAAACTTCATGAAGAATTTATAGGCAGAGATAAGTCTGTACCTCATTTAGGAACAGAAGTAGGATTTTCTTTTATTTCAAGTTACTGGCTGCCACAAAAGTCTAACTTTTTTTTTTATTATTAGCATCATTATGGTGATGCTATATGGCTACAAATCACAGAATGCTATGATCTCAAGAAACGCAAAATAGCAAATGAAATGAAGGACAATGAAAAGACAGAAATAAGAGGAGAGTCACATTTCTCTGTGTCTCTGAATTGGCTATCTGCTTTATCTTGAAAGTGATCCCTCTTCACTTAAATTTCTTAGGATTCTTAGAACTCAGCCCAAATGCTACATCCACTTCAAAGAGTGCAGGTATAAGTAGTTTTTTACGTCTTTTTCCTTATTATCTCTTTGTGGTATAAACCCAGCAATGGTATGGCTGGATCAAAGGGCAGGCAATCTTTTTAGCACTCTTTGGGCATAGTTCCAAATTGCCATCCAAAATAGTTGGATCAATTCACAACTCCACCAGCAGGGCATTAATGTCAGAATTTTGCCACATCCCCTCCAACATTCACCACTTTCCTTTGCTGTCATGTTACCCAATTTATAGCTGCACTCTTTGTAGTGGCAAAAAGCTGGAAAACGAGGGTATGCCCTTCAATTGGGGAATGGCTGAACAAATTGTGGTATATGCTGGTGATGGAATACTGTTGTGCTCAAAGGAATAATGAACTGGAGGAATTCCATGTGAACTGGAACAACCTCCAGGAATTGATGCATAGTGAAAGGAGCAGATCCAGGAGAACATTGTACACAGAGACTGATACACTGTGGTATAATTGAATATAATGAGCTTCTCTACTAGCAGCAATGCAATGACCCAGGACAATGCTGAGGGACTTATGAGAAAGAATGCTATCCACATCCAGAGGGAGAATGGTGGGTGTAGAAACACAGAAGAAAAACAACTGCTTGAACACATGGGTTGACGGGGATATTATTGGGGATGTAGATGCTAAACAATTATCCCAGTGCAATGGGATATTTATGGAAAAAGTTGGAATAATTTATGGAAATAGGATAATATGAAAATAGGTCTTGATCAATGATACATGTAAAAC
>NW_025374167.1:0-2508 GCF_016433145.1 Gracilinanus agilis
GAGAGAGAGAGAGAGAGAGAGAGAGGAAGAAAGAGGGAGGGAAAAAGAGACAGAGGCAGACAAAGTAAGACACAAAGAGAGAGAGACAGAGAAAGAATCAGGCAATAGATATTTATTAAGCATCTGCTTTGTGCCAGATATGGTAGTAAGTACTGGAGATACATAGAAAGGTAAAAGACAGTTCCTGCCTTCAAGGAGTTCACTATTTAATGGAGAGAAGAGAGGAGAGAAACAGAGAGAAACAGAGAAGAACAGAGACAGACAAACAAACAGAGATCTGGGAGGGGAGAATATTGTCCTCTGAGGCCCCTTCCAGCTCTCAATCTATGATGCTATGACAAACTCAGATCCCACTTCCTTTGTTTACTAACCATGTTACTCTGAGCAAGCCACTTACCATCTCTGGGTCTCAGTTTCCCATTCTATAAATAGGGGGAGGTGGACTTAATGACCTCTGAGGTCCCTTCCAGCTCTAAACCTTCTCTCTCTGCTCCTGTGCTCCCATCTCTGCCTCTTCCTCCCGCCCTCCCAAAGCAGGTGACCGACCTTTCCTTGTACTTTTGATTGTAGTGAAGGACCCCTGCTCAGGCGGACACATGGGATGCTCCCATATCTGTCGAAATGAGCATGGCTTTGCCAGGTGCGCCTGCCACCCAGGGTACCATCTGTCTGCAGACAAAATGTCATGCACAGGTAAGGAACTGAGCCTAATGGCTTAATTGTGCAGTTAGCTGAGATTTCGCTGTAATTCAGTTTGAAGGAAAGCAGGTGGGAGGAAGTGTTTCTGGGTGCAGGCTCCTAAAGGAAATGATCTGGGGAGGGAGGATCCATTTGTCTTTGATCACCTGAAAGGTATTTTCTGCCATATTTTGAAATCCTGAAAAACACCAATGAGAAAAACTCCTGTACAGTCAGCCCTAATGATTTTTTGTCTGATTCAAATGGGAGTTTCAGAATTAATATTTGAAAAGGCTCAGGATCTAGGCAGGGAGTTTGTTTGGTTTTTCTTCATAAGCTACAGCAAGAAAAGGTGATCCTTGAAAAGGAAGTATATGCTGTGGAAGGTTCCTAAAATTTAGCTACAAAGGAGTTTTTTTAAAGCTTTCCCTAGAATAAGGGGCTAAATGTTTTCATTGTTCCAAAAGACCAAAACAGAAACACTTTCCATTCTGAAATTAATGTGATAAATCCATTATTCTATGACCAGAAGTGCTGAATGCAGTTATTTATGTGGGGCAAATTTTTCCTCTGGTAACTCTTGAGAATATCTTTTTTCCATTATCATAATATTTTCAAGGAAAAAAGAGAAGTTTGGATGACTTAGAATGATATGAAATATTGCCTGACTTCTAAGGCAGATGCTTGTTTTAAGCAAATAGAAGGACATTAGACATGCAAATTCATGTTCAATTTGACCCCCTTTTTTGATTGAAAAATTGTGACAATGCTATAAAACTAAAAAAAATCAATGCTCTCAAGTCCTATCTCCAGTCACAGATTTTGCTACCACATTGTGTGTTTTCTCTGAGGCTATTTAAAATATCTTTTGCTGGGGATGAGGATGGGAGTGGAGGGAGCGCACTTTCATCTATATGGAAGGTCCTGGTGTGAAAATTCCCTTCACTGATGTAAATCACAACTTTATCATAATTTATCATCTTAGAGAGGCAACTGGGACATGCAGAGGTTAAACAACTTCTCCACACACTCACAGTCAATATGTTTTAGCAGCAAGATTTGAAGATAGATTGAAGTGCCACATAGATGCTAGTGCTGAGCCTAGAATAAGGAAGTTTCTTCTTCCTCAATTCAAATCTAACCTCAGACACTTACTAGCTTTGTGACCCTGGGAAAGTCACTTAATTCTGTTTGCCTCAGTTTCCTCATCTGTAAAAGGAGCTGAAAGAGGAAATGGCAAACCACTCCAGTATCCTGGTGAAGAAAACTCTAAATAGAGTCATGAAGAGTTGGATAGGATTGAAACAACTAAACAACAACTAGCTGTCTTCTATTCGCTACATCTGGTTGTCATTTTTATATATCAGACATGGGCCTTAGAAAAGCTATGCCCCATCTTTCTGTGCTTGGAGACGGTCCCAAATAACATTCTCTTCCATTAAAAATATTATTGAGTTCTGATTATATATATAAGTAGGAGGAGAATGGAGTAATATTAATTGTTTGAAAAGTACTTTACAAACATGATCTCATGTAATCCCCATAACAACGCTTGTAGGTTGGTGCTATTATTATCCCCATTTTGCAGATGAGAAAACTGAAGTAGCCTATGCTTAAGTGACTTTTCAGAGTTGCACACTAAGTATCTAAGACTGGATATGAACACAGGTCTTCCTCATTCAAGGTCTAACTATCCAGTCAAGTGTCCTTTCCATTGTGCATTTTCTTTCTTCCTGTCTTCCTCCCTTCTTTTCTTTCTTTCTTTCTTTCTTTCTTTCTTTCTTTCTTTCTTTCTTTCTTTCTTTCTTTCTTTCTTTCTTCCTTTATTTC
>NW_025374168.1:0-4770 GCF_016433145.1 Gracilinanus agilis
CCCCCACCCTGGCACTCCCCTCCCTCCCCTCTGGAGCGGGGAACAGCCGCGGCGTTAGCAGCTCTGGCGGAGGAGGCCCCAGTGCACGGCGGCGGAGGGCGGCGAGGCATGGGGCTCTGCCGCCGCATTCTCCGCGGATTCCGCCTCCTCGGCGTGGCTGCCTTCCCAGAGCCCCGAGCCCAGACTCCAGTTTATTCTCACAAACGTTGCCTTCGGCGTTTTCTCTGAGTGCCCCAGGGTGTCTCTGTCCAGCCTGCCCCTCGCTCTCCCCCTCCCGCTCCTGCACTGGCTGCATTCAGTTCCACCGACCCGGCCTCGATTCCAGGGCTCCTTCAACCCCCAGCTGGGGTTGTGTCCACCGGCCTCAAAGGCTCCACATAATTGATGGAAAGGCTTAAAGCACACACACACACACACACACACACACACACACACAACCTTAGACTGGGATTATTCAGATAATTGTCTCCATCCATGGTCCACTTTGGCGGGAGGCTGGCAAATGGGGGGGGGTGGAGAATAAGGGGAAGGAAATTTCTGTAGGGCCTGGTATCTTTCCCTCTCTCCTTCACCGGTTCCGACCACTGGACTCCAAGAAGAGAAGCCCGAGAACCAGGCAGCTTTCAGCCTGGCCTTCCTTCCCCCACCTCCTTCCAGCAAGCTCCTTTTCCCTCCCCTCCCCCCAATCGCCTTTCTCTCCGTATAATTAAAGTTCAGGGACTCCACTTGTCTCTCTGTCTCTCTCTGTGTGTGTCTGTGTCTGTGTCTGTCTGTCTCTTTCTCTCTCTCTCTCCCTCTATGTCCCCCTCTCCCTCTCCTTCCAAACAAAAATCACGACACCGCGCCGTCTCATCACAACTACACAGCGGCCTTTGACAGCCTCCTCTCACTACAACCCATCGCCTTCTTGGCAAAGGCAACTGGGCCATTGTGACCCGAGATCTAGAATTGTTCTCCCCCATCACCACAACACACACGCACGCATGCACAGCGGATTCTCCGTCCCACTTCAGCATGGCCTGTGGGAACGATATGGGTTGGGGCTTGGAAGACCCGATTTGTTCCAAGGCCCTCCTTGGAAAAGAAAAGTTCGTGGCTGAGTACACACGTATCCACACACACATGCACACACGGAACCACAAATCCACGGTTGACTAATCTGATATGACAAAGCCTGTGATGGATTTGGCTTATGTTAATTCACACAATGCCCTTTCCTCCAGAATTTAACTCTAAGTTAATACACACCGGAAACCGCGAGCATACACGCTCGTTAATGGGCTTAGGTATTAGCGACTTCTAACGATGCATACAAATGTGCTTTGCTCTCCATAGGCCCCTTAAGATTTATGGGCCTTGGGCTTCTCTGAATCTGTAAACAAGGAAAAAAAAAGAGGGAGAGAGACAAGGAGAGAGACGGAGGCCTCACTCGTCCCTCCAGGTTGTAAGAGAGAGAATAGATCTGCAAATTCGGTTCTTATCTCTTTTTCTTTACTTAGATGTGTGGGGAGGCCTGCTTTCGCCTCTCTCTCTGGGTGGGTATTGGTGGCTGCCTGTTGGTTGAGGGGAAGGGGGTTTCTGAGGCTCCAGAGTGTGGGGGTGGGAGTTCGGGGCTAGGAAGGGTGAGAGCCTGCTTGTCTGTGTGTCGGTGGAGATAAGCATTTCCAATCTACATTTATATGTTCGTGCTTTACACAGTAGGGTTTGCCCGAGTGTCCAGGGCCACTTGCCAGGCTCAAGCTGCCAGCCCCTGCCCCTGCGTGAACAAGCCTCTTTTATAACAAGCAACAATAACAAGGGTTAACAATCTCGATTCAGTAGAATCATAATCAACGATAAATAGGGGAGATCCGTAAGGAGAAGAAAGAGGGGAGACATATAGCAGTCTGGGGGGAAAGCAAGAGCACTGGAGAGAGAAAGAGAGAAAAGAAATAGAGGAAGAAAGTTTCTTTCGTTAGGTCCTTTTGGACAGAAGAGATGGAAAATTAACACTCTCAGCCTTGTTTGGCCCTTGGGCCTGGGGAGAAGGTAAAGTTCCCGATGGTCCTGCCCTCGGGCTCTCATTTTAGGACTCTAAGGTAGAGTTGTTAACGCTGGGGAGACAGAGAGTGGGAACTCTGGGGGGGGGGGAAGCGGTATTAGGCAAACTAATGTCGGAAGTCCCTTTTCTTAAATGACTGGCCCAAATGGAAAAAGAGCAGTATTTGAAGTGCAGAGCTTAAAGGTGGGGGAGGAAATGGGAAGGGTTTAGGGCTGGACAGGGGAGGTGGAGTGAGTTTGGGGTTCTTGTACTCAGACTCTCTCCCTTGGCACTCCCCTGGAGTGAGTTCTGCTGGTCCAAGGGAGGGAGAGAAATCTTTAAGAAACCTGGGCAGTGGGAGGCCTGGGCCGCTCTGACTGGGATCAGACAAACTTAACCCTTTGCCTGACTGTTTGGAAAAGCCGGGACCGCGTTGTCTCTTTTTCTACAGTGTATTCAGAAGCCGAGCCTACTTCCTTAAAGAAGAAAAGAGCATTTCTTCCCGGATAATCCCAACATCCCCCTCGTTCTTTTCAGGTACAATTCTCCTAGAATCTTTTTTACCCCTCTGGCCAGGGAAGGGAGTGGGCTCTGGAGGCAACCGGAGGGATTTAGTGATCAGACTAGAATTGTGGTATGGGAATCCCCTTATAGTACTAGTACCCCGAACACCTCTTCCTTTCGAACACACATACATCCTCACGAATAAATAAAAAGAAATAACTGCAATGATAAAGAAATGGGGGGAGGGAGGAGTAAATCCTCCAGTATTCAAAAATGCTTTGGAAAACATAAAATCAATCATAAATAAAGAGACTTAAAATGAGTGGAACCCGAAGCCTCTTAAAAAATAAACGTTCTTTTTAAAATTTCTGGCGATCGGTTTGGCCTAACAGTTGGGGAGGGGGACAATTTACCACTTGTTTAAAAATCCAAAACAAAAATTGTTTGAAAAGTTGAGAGAAAAGCCCACTCGCCTTCGTATTTAGGAGAGGGGGAAATGCTGGTAGGGAAACTATGCAGCAGAAAACAAAAGGGCACAGAAACAATAAATGTGAAAGGGGAAAAAAAAGTCGAGGTGGTGAGCTATCTAGCAGAGAGTGGTTCCAAGCCCCGGCAGAGGCGGCGGCGGCGGCGGCAGCAGCTCTCCTCCGCAGAGGAGCCGCCGTAGGCTGAGGCCGAGGCCGATCTAGAAGGCACAGCTCAGTTAGGCTAGGAAGGAGGGCCGGGGAGAGCGACTGGGAAAGAGGAGTCGAATCTCGGCCGGCGCCTCCCGAAAAACCCGGCCTCCGAGCCCCCACTCCTCGCGAATGCCGGGCTTTGTCTTTCTAAGCGAGGATATTCATCTCGGGGTTTGTTCTTCCTTCCTTTTAACTTATTTATTTATTTTTGCAATAAATTAAGCCTCTTTTTTTCCCTACTTTTTTTTTAAAAGCTCTGAACTATTTTTCGCTCCCCCACCCCTCCCGAACATCCTCCCCGGTGTGGAAGTGGGCGAACCGAGAGCACTACAGATTGGGGACACTGCGGAGGAGAAACTTTTCCCCGCGTGGATGGGTTTTGCTTTTTTGTTCCCAAGGAGTGCAGCAGCCGGCATCAACCTTTCTCTGCCCGAAATGTACGTTCTATCTCCGCGTATCTACTCGGAGCAGAATCGGAGGTGCTGCCGAAATTGACATCTGGAAAAAGCCATGCAGCCCCTATCTCGAGATCTCGGTCTGCATCTAGTTAGGCTGAAAAATTTAGAACCGGGAAATAAATTGATATCCACGCCTCGAACTATTTCTATAAGGAGAGACCCGGGTTGTTTATATTGACAGACAGATATCTGCAAAGACTGTTACTTTTCTAACCAGACCTAAATACGCTGCGGTTATATTTCCAGATTTATGCCCGGAAAAAAAATATAATTATATCTGGGCACTTTGATCTGTCCATATACCGTCTAGTTATAGCCCCAGATATTTCTAGAAAGAAATATAGAGCTCTATCTCCAGCTCTCCCCATATAGACATTTGATGCCCTGACAGATTTATATCTCAGTAGAGCTATAAAGATAAATGTATATAGTTAGAATTAGGAACAGGGAGATGTATGTTTACTGGGAGCGATATACAGGAGCTCCAGAATCTGATTCCAGCCATATAAGGTTGGGAAGATAGTTCTATACCATTGCAACTATATATAGTCATATCTGTTTGGAACTCCCTGGTTCCAAAGGCAGAGATGAGTATTTGGGGTTCCTATACATGCCGTGTCTCCCTTGAGTTAGAGTTAGAGGCTGTGCTGGCCTCCAGAACTCCACCGAGATCTCTCCATGTGTATAAGGTTCTAATTAGGTAGTGATGGGTGACTATGGGCCAGCCTTAGTACATATCGAGTATGTATAGTGGCATATTTATACTTAGCGACAGAAAGAGATTTGTACACGAGCCTATTTCTAGATGGCTGCCTCTGGAAGGATGTTCCTAGCTTGCTAGGACGACAGCTCCCAGATCTATTTACATGGGGATATATGTAGTTACAGGGCGGGTAAATAAAGCGCTTCACTGAGGCAGCTATCACTTTCGGAGTCGTTAGAAAGGCACGGAAACGAGCCGTATGTCAGCGAGGCTGACTTTGTGGCGCTGCTTACAAGGGCTGGCTAGCGGGGAGAGGTAGAGCGAGTGCGGCGGGGCTCTCTCTCTCTCTCTCTCTCTCTCTCTCTCTCTCTCTCTCTCTCTCTTTCTCTCTCTCTCTCTCTCTTTCTC
>NW_025374169.1:0-2622 GCF_016433145.1 Gracilinanus agilis
CCCTTGACCCCTGACCTGCCTCTCCCTCCCCCTCTTTGTTTGAAGTTCAGGAGAGAACTTTCTAATAGCGGCCATTCCCTCCTAACCCTCCCACCCCCAGCCTTAGGTCACCGTTCTGCCTTGATTCGATTTGGGAGCTCCCTTCCCACCCCCCCACCCCCAACTCGACCCTAGCCTGGGCCCACAGCCTCCGGAACAGCCCAAGGAAGCACTGACCCCGCTTACACCTTTTTTTTTTTTTTTTCTCTTCCAGCCAAAGTTATCTTGAAAGGGTTTTTTTTTGGGGGGGGAGAGGAGGGGGGTCGGTGAAGAGGGAATGAACGAAGACAGTGGAAGCTGGGATAGAGAATGGCTACATTAAACACGGGATTTCCAAATGTAGAGAGAATGTGGTAGAGATACACTGGGGCACAAACAGTATTTGCACATAACAAACTTACTGTCTTTTTAGAAAGGAGAGACTGACTGACTATTGAGCAACTTTAAATATAGGAATTTTGGTTCTTTTTAAATTTCAGGGGAAAAGGCAGTTGAGGTACAGAGGTTAGAGACAAGAGACCTTGGTTCAAGTCTTGATTGCCCTAAATAGCAATTTTAGACTTGCCTCTTTAAGGCCCTCCCAACTCTAACATTCTGTGTTCTAAGTAATGTCTGTCCTAGCTCTGCCATTCTATGTTCTAAGCAGTTCCCCCCTAACTCTAACATCCTCTGTTCTAAGGTACCTCCTTGCTCTAATGTCTCTCCCAGTGGTCATATTTGATGTTCTAAGTCCTCTTCCAGTTCTAACATTCTGTGTTCTAAGGGCTCTTTAAGCTGACATTTTATGTTCTAAAATCCCTTGAAGCTCTAATATTCTGTGATTCTGGAATTCTATTGATCTTTCCTTTCTTTTACCAATGCCTACCTAGGAATGCCTGGAATGCTGCCCCCTCCTCCCCTTTACCCATCCTTCAAGGCCCAAATCATGTCCCACAATCCCTGCGAAGCCTTCTCTTTGCATCCCCAGCAGTCAATTCTTCAACACTAATAATAATAACAATAAATCACAATGGCAATAATAACTACTTATATTTCTATGAGCTATGGGGGGCGGGGAGGGGAATTCCACAGCCCTTTCTCATCTAATTGATCTTCTCAAAATCTCTACCATGATGGGGGAGAGCTGAGATTATTATCTCTTTCCTATAGATGAGGAAAAGTACTTTGCATGGCCTACTCAGAGCTCTGATGCTGCCTTCGAACTACCCTACCTATTTGTTATTTTTTCCTGTGCTGGAGATTTATTTTCTCAACTAAATAAGGAACTCCTTGAGTTCCCAAGGAATATGACTTTTAAAAATCATCCTTAGAGCCCTAGGCCCAACCAGATCAAATAAAAGGTACCAAATGAACATATTCCTTTAGGATGCTGGGGATAGAACTTTGGGGGAAGAAACATCATGAGATAATTTTTATTTTGCTTAGCAAATCAGTCTCTCTGTCTCTGTCTGTCTCTGTCTCTGTGTCTGTCTGTCTGTCTGCCCCCCTCTCTCTCCTTCTCTCTGCCTCTGTCTCTCTCTCCCTCCCCATACCTATACAGAAATACTGTGTGTGACAACTATCATATTCACAAAGACATAGTGTGTGTTTTTTTCCGAGGCCAAATAATCACCTTATCGCTTTAAGGCTAGTGTTATATGTGCTTTTAAATCCTTCCATGTAAATTCCACTGAAAATTTGGAAAGCTGAGGCAGGGGGAGGGGGAAGGGAAGGGGGAGAGGGGGAGGTTAATCCGGGTTTAACGCTATGATGCAGTCACAGGACCAGGGTTAGCCTGATTGTGTTATCTCTCCCCAACATTTGAGGCTCCCATATTTCACCCAGCCAAATAGCTGCGAGAGAAGTGCAGATGGCGGCAGTCGGCCCGCCTCAGGAAAATATGTTATTAATATCTAAATAACTTCCCAATACTGTCTGGTAAATCTCCCCTTCACCATTCCAAATGATGAATTCGTTTGAAGTCTTCCCCCTGTCTCATCTTTTCAATGTCTCTCTCGCTCTTCCTCCTTTTCTTAACCAGGCTTATTTCAAACTGGTAAATATCTAATTCCTTTAACCACTGGGCCAATTGCCCAAGTCTCTTATGTACAATGCCTGGAAAACCTCTGGGTTTGGGGATGGCTCGAGGTGGATGCACAGGCACAGACCTTGGCACACCCAGAGCGGTCTGGTCCCCATTTGGTAATGCTTAGGAGAGGTGGCTTCAGGATGAGCCAGGAAGCCTCATTTAGGACATAGTTCTCCTCCTGGTTTTTTTTTGTTTTTGTTTTTGTTTTTTGTTTTGAAACAACAAAGCCCAAACGTTAACTGTTCAGGCAAAGTATGGCCTCTTTCAAATCACTACACTTCTGGGGGCCTCAGTTTCCTCTTTTGGAAAACAAAGCAAATAGACTAGATGATCTCTCTGATCTCCCCACTTGGGACGTTCTGTGTCCTAAGGTCTCTTCTAACTTGGACAGCCTGTATTCCAAGGTCCCTTCTAGCAATGACATTTTAGATTCCAAGGTTCTTTCCGGCTCTGACATAGTGTTCTGAGGACTTTCTCTCTCTCTCTCTCTCTCTCTCTCTCTCTCTCTCTCTCTC
>NW_025374170.1:0-3221 GCF_016433145.1 Gracilinanus agilis
ACCATTATCTCAACTGTGATCCCAGTAGTTTGTTCAAGTACTATAACTATTTTAAAGATAAAGGCACTTATGGACAGAGAAATGAAAATTTAAAAAAATAAAATTGCTAGTGAATAGAAAAGTCATAAATTGTAATCTACTTATATGTATGCGACTTTCCACCACATCAGACTGCTTGACTTAAGGAATATAGTCAGAGTAGTTAGCCTGCTATACAATAGATTTAAGAATTTGCAATGCGCCAAAAGATCAAACTGTATTCTGTGTGGCTTCCTGTGGTCTATGGAATTATCCCCAACTAGAGGTACTCATCAGAAATTTTTTGGAAAGATATCTGTATGGGGTATTTGGAATCAAAGACCTAAAGACAAGGGAATTTTCAGAGTCTAGCTACAAGAGCTTCTGGGAGATGTGGTAGTAGACAGTCACTACTTTGTTATTGATGTTGTTTGCTTTTGTTTTGTATTGTTTTCTTCCTGACCTATGAAAGACTGAGTCTATCTTGAGGTCTCTGTCATCCTGGGTTATAGCAATGAAAATATTAATCCAACTTATTAAACTCAGTGCTGAAACAATGGAGAAAATAGTTCATTATACAAACTGGAGGAGTAAAAGTAATATGCTTCAGAATAAAGAACACTGAATGGAAATTGGTAATGGAAACAAGAAACAAGGAGTCAAGCATCAGATTCAGCGCTGAAAGCATTAGTCTACAGACTTGCTTCTATAGACCACCAAAGGAAACCATTGGACCTTACAAAATAATGCATACATAATGGCATAATGATTATTTTATCTTCCATCTTGGAGAGTAGTTATCAGACTGAGAATAGTTTTCCTCTTCTACCATTCCAAGTAGGGCAGAAACTAACACCATACATTTTTTGTTCTAATATAGTTACATATATAACTTTTATTTAAATTTCTGGTATTTCTTATGACATCTGGATAAATTTGAATAATTTAACAACAATTGATCTTTGTTTTGTCTTATTTACAAATAAAGGAGAGTTCCAACATGGAGAAAGAATATTTTTATTAATATACAGAGTTTCAGAAAGGACCAAGGCTTGTTCTCCCCAAATGTCAGGCTTTGTCTTATCTGTGGGCTGAGCCAAGTTGAGAGTCATCTGTATTTGATTATTAATAATTTTGGACGAACTCCAAAGGTAGAACTAAAATAGATCTTGAATTTCCCTTTGTTCCCTCAAAATAAAATGAGTCAGAGTACCATTTCTTAGTCAAGGACAAGGGTGAGCTATTGAATCTTATGAACTTTCTTACTCTGTTCATCTTTTTTTTTTTTAAATTCTCCTGAAATATTCACAAAAAATGCTATCTGCATAGATGGAGAGAAGAGTAACCATGAAGAGTTGTGATTCAAGCAGAGCCAGAGGAACATTGTACACAGAGACCAATACACTGTGGTAAAATCGAATGTAATGGACTTCTGTACTTGCAGCAATGCAATGACCCAGGACAATTCTGAGGGATTTATGGAAAAGAATGCTACCCACATTCAGAGGAAGAACTACAGAAGTGGAAACACAGAAGAAAAACAACTGCTTGAACTCTTGGTTTGATGAGGACATGATTGGGGATGTAGAAGAGAAACTATCACACCAATTTAACTATCAATAATATGTAAATGAGTCTTGACTGACCACACATGTTAAAACCAGTGGAAATGCCAGTTAGCTAAGGCTGGGGGGAGGGGGGCAGGGTTGAGGGGGTGAATGGTAAAGTAAAAACATGAATTCTGTAACCATGGAAAATTTTTCTAAAAATAAAAAATTATTAAAAAAAAAAAGAGTTGTGATTCAACCAGGCCAATCATGTCCACATTCCAAAGCAAGGTCAGGGAAGATAAAGTACCTTTTCTCTTTAGCTGTGTATTAATTTTAACTCCTCTAAAATCCTAACTCTGATGCCTAATAAATATCATGCAAATGAACTGGGTTCTTGAAAGCTACTAAAATGAAGTACAGGTGCATCCATGATGACATGGTTGTTCAAAACTAAGAAAATGAAAGTTAATAAGCATGCATGTGAATTTGATTTAAAATTAAAATAAAAAACACTTTGATTTAAAAGATCAAGATTCAAGATGTAGAAATATAGAATGAAGCACATAATTAATAGTTTAAACTAATGTGAAAGATATCAATGAATTTTATTGAACCTTAAGTCCAATGAGGTCAGCAGTTAGACGTGGCAGTCAAAGAAAATCAAACTGAAATGACAGATTACATTGATAGAGGCATAAGGTAGGTATTTTCTCAAGGCATTCAGCCATGAGAAGACTCCATTTAATGTACTGTTTATTTGTGAGTGTCACATTTTGAGAAGAAGCATGTTGAAATGAAGGCAAGAGGACTGGAAACTCTATCAAATGAGAACTAGAGAGAGGAACTAGAAATTTTCTAATGGAGAATAAGACCCAGGAGAGGAAGGATAGCAATGTTTAAATATATATGAAGATCTCTCAAGTGGAAGAGGATTCTGACTTACTCCAGAGGGCAAAATTGAAGAAAGAACAATTTAATGAAGCTCAAAGTAAGGAAAAAACAAAACAAAAAATACTTTCTAAGAGTTACAGTTGACCCAAGATAGAAAGGGATACTAACATATCATTTAATTTTCTATCACTGGAGGTCTTCAAGAGGAAGCTATGGTAGAGGGAATGCCCATTAAAGAAGGTGCTGAGTTGAAGTGACCTTTGAGTTTCTTTCCAGCTTTCATCAAAGTCTTTTAATAAAGGAAAAAAATACAAATGAAATAAACAAATAAACAAAAACACTGAATTAAATTCAGTGTCCATTTTCTCAGATTTAATAGAAGCTTGTTACCAAAGGGTTACTCACGAAATGATAATTATTTTCTTTAGACACTGAAACTCAGAATGACTTTACTAAAACATAAAAGGGATTACAAATTGTATTCACAAAGGATTACTCTCATGGATCACTTTCTCTCAGCCTTTTCTTGTTTGTTTGCCACTCCTATAAATTCTGAATATTCCATCTCAAATTCATGGATGAAGGAACCCAATATGTAGAAAGCCAAAATAAATAAATGTTAATAAGTAAATAAATGCTCCAACTATCAACCACCAGCAGTTAACATTTTTTTCTACATAAGTATGAAACCAAAATAACAACTCCTCTGCATTCATTCCCAGAAGAGCATTATCATATTTTTCTTGTTATATATATATATAT
>NW_025374171.1:0-2397 GCF_016433145.1 Gracilinanus agilis
GTATTATGATATGATTATTTTATATAATTGTTATTACAATTAAAATGTAATGATTATTTTATATAATTAATAATTATAATAATAAATTTACAACAGATATAAAGTAATTATAATATAATTCATCTTATCCCCATGGCATTCCTGGGAGGTAGGTGCTATTATTACCTCCATTTAACAGATAAGGAAACTGAGGAAAGTGGAGACTAAGTGATTTTCCTTGGTCAGTGTCTGAGGCTAGATTTGAACTTGAATCTTCTTGACTCTATCCATTATAGCTTCATAGGAGAAGAGAGGAAACAGGCTAGTTCTGAGGTTCTCTGGAGATCCAGTCCCTTACGAGAAAGATTCCTGAAATTGCTTCGGAATTTTTGGAGGAGTTGAGAAAGGAAAGAAGGACCAGAGCTGAAGCCTGATTGCTATTCCGAGAGAATCCGAGTCTAGGGTCAAGCCCCAGGAAATGGGAACATGTTAGAGAGGAATTACTCAGTGTTTTACTTATTGATGGACTTCTCAGCAGGAAGGCAGAGCTCAGCTCTCCCTGCCCCCTCCTCTCCCATTTGTGATGAGGCCATCGCTTTCCTCTGCTAAAGGCCACATTCTCCAGTAGTCGGGAGAGTACTACATCTTCAGTCAACCGAGGCAGGTTCAGCCTCCTGGCTGGGGATGAATCACCCTTGGGAAAAGCAGCTTCCCTGATCTCTGTGGAAAGGGAGAGAAGCCTGGGGTTCCTCCAGGTCTGTGTCCTTACATGGTCACGGGCTTAAACAAGAGCTCACACACACACACACACACACACACACACGCACGCACGCATGCACGCACGCACACGGCTGGCAAGCATTTTTAGTTTAATAAACCAAGACTGCAGAGGAAGCTGCTGGTCCCTGTGTTTGTGTTTCTGCTGGCATGTCGGGGATGGCTTTGCCAAGTCAGTAAATACTTGCTGCCTATTTTATTTCTTTTTTAAATGAAAAAGGTTTGTTTCCCTCCCATCAGATTCATCCCAGTGGGGTGGCTGGGAGTATTCACAGCAGGGAAGAACAGTGTAGTGAGATCATCTCTGGCTCTTTGGTGGGGGCAGAGATGGCACCAGTAGGAACCTGGGGTGAGAACGAAGCGGGGACCCCCACCCTGGAAAATTGCCTCTCTCAGTAGCCACGTGGCTGCCTGTAATGCCACCTCCAGGTCTAAAGAGCTGTTCAGTCGTTTCCAATTGTGTCTGATTCGTTGTGACCCCATTTGGGGTTTCCTTGGCAAAGATACATTTTCTTCTCCAGCTCATTTTTCAGATGAGGAAACCGAGGCAGATAGAGCTTAGTGACTTGGCCAGGATCACTCAGTGCACGTCTAAGGACAGATTTGAATTCATAAAGATGAGTCTTCCTGACTCTAGACCTGGTTCTCTATTCACTGTATCACGCAACTGCCTAGTCCTAGGGAGAGCTTCTGGTAAAATATGGTGGTGGGGTAGGAGGGTGCAGCTAAGTGACTCAGTGGCTAGAAAATCAGTCCTTGAGATGGGAGATCTTGGGTTCAAATGTGAATTCGGACACTTCCTACCTGTATGACCTTGGGCAAGTCACTTAATTCCCATTGCCTAATCCTTACTGCTCTTCTGTCTTGAAACTAATGCACAGTATTGATTCTAAGACAAAAGGTAATGGTTTCTTAAAAAGAGAGAGAGAAAGGACCTAAATCTTGAACTTGAAGAACTTCAACCCAAAGAGAGACAGAAGGACGGAGGAGAGAAGATGGTGGATGAGACAGAGAGGGTCTTGCTCTACATCTAGCCTTGCCTGTTCCCTGTGGGTCCACTGTGGATGAAAGAGGGGGAAGGAATCAATAAAATCCTCTATGGCCAGACTCCAGCAAGTAAATAAGAAGGTCATCCACCATGATCAGGTGGGATTTATACCAGGAATGCAAGGATGGTTCAACATTAGGAAAACCATCCACATAATTGACCATATCAACAGTCTAACAAACAAAAATCACATGATTATCTCAATAGATGCTGAAAAAGCCTTTGACAAAATACAGCAATCCATTCCTATTGAAAACATTGAAAAGTATAGGAATAGAAGGACCTTTCCTAAAAATAATAAACAATATATACCTAAAACCATCAACAAGCATTATATGCAATGGGGATAAATTAGAAGCCTTCCCAATAAGATCAGGAGTGAAACAAGGATGCCCATTATCACCTCTATTATTCAACATAGTACTAGAAACACTAGCAATAGCAATTAGAGAAGAAAAAGAAATTGAAGGTATCAAAATAGGCAATGAGGAGACTAAGCTATCACTCTTTGCAGATGATATGATGGTATACTTAAAAAATCCTAGAGAATCAACTAAGAGGCTGGTAGAAATAATCAACAACTTTAGCAAAGT
>NW_025374172.1:0-7395 GCF_016433145.1 Gracilinanus agilis
TCTTTCTCTCCTTTTCTCTCTCTTTCTTTCCTTTCTGTCTTACTAACAACTCTAAAACAGAAGGGCAAGAACTAGGCAAATGGGCTTAAGTGACTTGCCCAGGGTCACACAGCTAGGAGTATCTGAGTCAAGATTCAAACTCAGGTCCTCCTAATTATAGACCTAATGTTCTCTCCACTGTGCTATCAACCTGATACAATTCCTCTGATTTTTATCTTCCACCTAAAACTATATATTAAAGAGAATTTCATTTGCTATGATAAAAGGAGTTCCTTTGACAAATGAACATACGATATAGAGTATCACATACTGCTTTGCTGAACTTTTAAGGACTCTAGCACTAGATTTTACCTAACTTTTCAAAACTGAATATTAGTTTGCAAATGGAGAATATTTATTGACAATTATCCATAAATTACCTTGAACTTTTATATTTTCACTAACATCTTTGTCTTTCATCTGGATATTACAATAGGGAAGAGTACTGTAGTTAGGAAGACTTGAGTTCAAATTTTGCTTTACATATTTACTAGCTGTATGATCTTGGAGAAATCACTTAACTTTTCTCAGCTTGTTTCCTTATCAATAAAATGTGGATAATAATAGCACACATCTTGCAAGGTTGTCTTTGAGGGTCAAATAAAATGGCACACATATGATTAATTAAATTAATTAAATCTTAAAGGGCAATTTATAAATGCTATTTATTGTTCAGTCATTTCAGTCAAGTCCAACTCTTTGTGACACCATTTGGGGTTTTCTTAGCAAAAATACTGGAGTGGGTTGCCATGTCCTCCTCCACTCATTTTACAGATGAGGAAACTGGGACAAAGTGTGTTAAGGGACTTGCGCAGGGTCTTACAGATAGTAAATATCTGAGGCCAGATTTGAACTCAGAAAATTGAGTTTTACTGACTGTAAACCTAGCATGCCACCTAACTACTCATATAAACGCTAGCTATTTTAAATGAGGGCTTTTCTTTGGATAAACAAAACATTTAGACCATGTCTATAATGCACATCTGGTTGAATGTTTTTGTCACTTGGCCAAATAAATCAAAAGAAACAAATTGCTTCCCTCATGGACATTAATGATTTCACTTTAACAGTTTGTTAAAGCATCTGGCCAGTTCCTTTTTAAAAAATCAGTCCAACAATTTATTTGTGGGCATCATTTAGTCAAAACAGCTGGCTAGATGAAGAAATGGCCTCCTTTTCTACTGTTTCTTTCCTCTCACACTAGTGTATTGATAACAGGCTCAATGTGAAGTATGGACCATATTGCTGATATATCTATATTCTCAACAAAGAATTCTAGAATCATTCTGCCCTTTACTTTCCATCCAACTGGGCAGCCCTTCCCCATTGCCATTTGAGCCCTTGCTAGCTGGGCCTGTGCTCACCCTAGTGACCAAAAGGTAACCTCAGAACAGTACTAGGATCCTTTTGCTACAGGGTGTGTGGATACAGCTGCAAATGCTCATGAAGTGCCCTAATTACCACCAGTGATTGTTTGACTACATTGAATTTCCAACTGAAAAATTTAAGAAAGCAAGATAAAGAAGTTCAAGTTTAACTTAAAGAAATGAGGAGCCAAGAAGAATGTTACTTGATTTTGGACCAAAGGAAGTTCCACATTCTGGAATAATAAAGCTGGTAATTGCTAAGAGTTGATCACAAGTGCAAAACCCATCTGCTGTTCTTTAAGCTTTGGAAATGAAAGGGACTAATAATAGATTCACTGGCTTTGGGGAAGAAGAGCATAGTTTCCAGGGAAAAAAAATCTTGGGAGAAGAGAGAGAGAGAGAGAGAGAGAGAGAGAGAGAGAGAAAAGGATAAAAAAAAAGAAAATAATATATGATAGAGGGAAATGCATAGTTAATAATCATAACTGTAAATAAATGTGAATGAGATTAACTCAAGCAACACCCTGAAAACAGGAAGACATACAGAGAATTAAAACAAAGGGTTGAAGTAAAAAGGCAGGGAGGAATCATGATCTCAAACTAAGCAAACACAAAAATAGACTTAATTAAAAGTGATAAAGAAGGAAACTATATCTTGCTAAAGGTCACTATAGAAAATGAAGTAATATCAAAATGAAACATATATGCACCAAATGGAAAAGCATTAAACTTCATAAAGGAAAAATTTAATGTTACAGGAATAAATGGACAGGAAAACAACTGGTGGAGGAACCTCAATTTTCCCCTCTCAGAGCTAGATAAATCTAACCATTAAATAAAAATGGAATTGAAGAAATTAATATAATCTTAAAAGTTAGATATGGTAGACCTCTGGAAAAAACTGAATGGGAATAGAAAAGAGTATACCTTTTTCTCAACTGTACATGACACCTTCCCAAAAAGTGTCCATATATTAGTGCACAAAAACCTCACAAACAAATACAGAAAAGCTGAAATATTAAATTTATCTTTTTCAGATCATAATACCACAATAATTATAATTAATAAAGGGCCATGGAGGCATGTATTAAAAACTATTTGAAAACTAGTTACATAATATAATTTCTGAGAAATGGAAGGAAATTCAGGCAATGCAAAAACAACATATTCAATAAAATTTATTTTAACATATTGAATGAATGTTCATGTATATGATTAAAAATGATGGGGGCAGCTGGGTAGCTCAGTGGATTGAGAGTCAGGCCTAGAGATGGTAGGTCCTGGGTTCAAATCTGTCCTCAGACACTTCCCAGCTGTGTGACCCTGGGCAAGTCACTTGACCCCCATTGCCCACCCTTACTACTCTTCTGCCTTGGAGCCAATACACAGAAGTTAAGGGTTTAAAAAATAATAATGATAATAAATGTAAAAAATAAAATAAAATAAAAATGATATTAACATTGCTTTCCTGCTAAGAAGAATACAATATGAAAGACAAAAGTAGACTAGGTATATATACAATAGAACATTGTTTTACATGATGAAAATGTTCCAAGACCTTTTGAGTCAGTTGAAAATCATGAATTTATTTAATTAATTTATTTAAGAAGTATTATCACATGAACTTAGTCACTTTATGACTTTTCTTAGGCTTATCAGAGCGACCAGCATCTCTACTCTTGTACTGTTGGGTCATTATCAATAATTAAATAGCATTAATGAAACAAAAAGAAGCACTGCTCAGATGAAGAGAATTCCAGACAAAGATTGATATCAGCAGGAGCATTAAATGTGTTGCATAAAACAATGTAATGATTTGCACTAAGGCTTTCCAGAACAAGAATGATAATGATTGGGCAAACTGCTGTGAGACTTCACACTCCTTGGGGAAATGGTGTAGATTTAGCATGTAACTAAATTTTTTTATTTTACATGTTTTTCTGCCTTTATTTTTTTCAATTGCCAGTCACAAATATATGAATTTGCATGTGTTAAGTTCACCTAAAATGAGGTCTTTCTATATTCCCCTAAATAAAGTCAAGGTTTTTTGGAAGTAAGACTGGTTCTTTGCCTAGGGGGGCATTGATCCAATGAGCTGTGCGAGACACTTCAAACTCTGATTTCAAAGAAGTGCGCCTTTTCCAATTTCTTCTTCATACAGCTGCCTGGAAGTGCTGCCCCTGAGCTTAGGGTTTGAGCTGGGCAGGATGGGAAGTGTTTGAGTTCAAAGACCTGGGCAAATGAGTCACTAGATGATAGGATGTATGAGAAGGGAACTAAGAGACAGGGAAGGTTTTACCAACATGAGTAAAGATGTAAACATGCAAAAGCAAAGACATGAGAGTCCATTTTGCCAGTATCTGGTACCAGTGTATACTAGGCATAACCAGAAATATAGCCAGAAATGATTAGGACACAAGGCATCATTTAGCCCCTGAAGGAATGATACTGATGTACCGAAGAGAAATAGGAGCCCTTGAAGAACTCATATTCTTCTCCTAATGAATTACTTTTTATATTACTGGGTTTTTAAAAAATGTAATTCTTATTGGCTTATATCTGAACATGTTATTCTGTTTCAATTTTATCTTTTTATCTCTAGTACCTAGAAGAGTAGATGTCTACAAAAAATTCTTTTTTTAAAAATGAAAACCAATTAATTAATTAATTGAGAATATTTTTCCATGGTCACATGATTCATGTTCCTTTCCTCCCTTCCTTCCTCCCCACCCACCGGAGCCAATGAGCAATTCCACTGGGTTTTATATGTATCATTTCTACAAATAATTCTTGAATGGAATGGAATTGACACGAAGAATGAATAAAGCCACTAATTAGCAGTGGGATGGCAAAATCCTCATTGAAATAGTATTAGCAGTGACATCTTAAAACCTACCAATATAAGCTTAAGGCAGTGTGATGAAGCAGAAGGAGCACTGGACCTAATGTTAGGCGCAACCTAGTTTCAAATCCTGCCTCTAAAGCCTGTTGCTATGGCCTTGGACAAGGCCCTTTTCCTCTTTCTGAACCTCAGTTTCTCATCTGTAAAATGGGGATAATAATACCTATCTCAAGGAGCTTTTGTGAAGCAAGCCTTTCATAAATCTTAAATGTGACCTGTTAATAAAAAAAATTTGTGGTTTTGCTAAGGGCCAATTTTAGCTGACCTAATAGAGATGGTGGATACGTAGATATCTGTACTTCCTTCCCATCACTAAGAAAAGCATCCTGGAAAGTGTCCCGGAATAGGAGGGTTGGTTCTAGTCCTATCTAGTTCTTCCAGAAATTTGCTGTGTAACATTGAGCAAATCACCTGAGAAAACTGAATCTGGTATCCTCATTTGCAAATCCATAGGACTGTATATCTACTCCAAGAGGCCTTTTCTGATGTTCTCTAGCTCTCCCAACAATCACTCTCCAATTTACATTACAAAAATGTTTAGTATTTATGCTTATTATTTCCTACCCTTCAACTCAGTAGAATAAAAGCACTTTGAGAGGAGAAATGGCTCTAGTTTTGTCTTTTTTATCCCTGTCACCTAGCATAGTGCTTGGCAAAGAAAAGATGCTTGTGGAATTGAATCAAAGAGATGTATAAAGAGGACCTGTGGCTCTTAAGCACTCAAAAATTCTGTTTTCAATCTACTTTATTTTTTGAAAGTTGATATCATAGGCAGGCAAGTGAGTACATGCCTGATAACATGTTGGCAGAAACCCTGGCAGACCTTTCCGTCTGTCTGTTTTACTTCTTGGAAATGAGTGTCCTCTGACCACTACTGCACACTGGGTTTTTATACTCTGGCTATTTTTAGCTGTTAGCTGTGCCACTCAGAACCAATCACCTCCTGAGACCAACAGGAACTTTACCCTGGGCAACCCATTTTGTAATCTCTGTGAGAAGAGCCCTGCAATCAAGATTTTACAGCTGAAGTCACTAATACCTAGCTCCACCCTTCATGAGATGAAGGAATGCAAGTACATAGAAATCAGCAAAGAACAGTCTATGATTTACTTTAGTCAGTCAGCTCAGTTCTGATACATTCTATTTGCTAAAATGATTTTTAAATTGTGTTTTAGATAGGTTTGATTCCCGGGGATAGCATGAAGCATTAACAATTCAATTTAACTCATTCATTTTATTTAAAAGCAACTTAGGGGGCAGCTGGGTAGCTCAGTGGATTGAGAGTCAGGCCTAGAGATGGGAGGTCCTAGGTTCAAATCTGGCCTCAGACACTTCCCAGCTGTGTGACCCTGGGCAAGTCACTTGACCCCCATTGCCTACCCTTACCACTCTTCTGCCTTGGAGCCAATACACAGTATTGACTCCAAGACGGAAGGTAAGGGTTTAAAAAAAAAAACAAAAAAAAAAAACAACTTAGTGGGGCAGGTAGGTAGCACAGTGGATAGGGCACCAGGCCTGGAGTAGGAAGGATCGGGGATCTAATTTAGTCTCAGACACTTCCTGACTGTGTGACCCTAGACAAGTCATTTAATACTAATTTCCTCACCCTTAGCACTCTCCTGCCTTAAAATCAGGACTTAGTTTTGGTTCTAAGATAGAAGGTGAGAGTTTTTTGGGTTTTTTTTTTTTGCTTTGTTTTTAGAGTATCCTAGCACAGTGAGAAAAACACTTGATTTGGATGCAGAGGACCTGGGTTACAAATACAATTGTTACTTATAGCTCAGATCATTTTCTCTGTCTGTATCTGAATTTTTTACATTATAAAATGAGGAAGCTAGACTGGATTTGTTTCAAATCATATCCATTAAGTATTATAGTTTGCCTGGCATTATGACAGGCACTGGGAATAGAAAAACACAAAACGAAGTGGTGTCTACCCTCAAGAAGTTTTCAAGGAGAGAAATAGCATGTACACAAGTAAGTATATATTACATAAAAAGTAATACAAAAGTAATCTCAAGATGTCAAGATTGATAATCACTGGAGAGAGGTGGAGAGGAGGGGATGTTAGGAAAGGCCTCCCATTGGAAGTGATACCTGAACTGTACCTTGAAGGAAGATAGGGGTTCCAAGAGGCAGAAAGATAAGGAAGCAATATACTCTTTATATAGAACGTGTGGAACAAGGGGTAGATAACAGATGGAGAGTCCAAATGCTATAAAGGTAATGTCAAGCTATAACAGAACTAGAGTAGTGATTCCCAAAGTGGGTGCTACCTCCCCCTGGTGGGTGCTGCAGCAATCCAGGGGGGCAGTGATGACCACAGGTGCATTTATCTTCCCTATTAATTACCATTAAATTTAAAAAAAATTAATTTCCAGGGGGCTAAGTAATATTTTTTTCTGGAAAGGGGACAGTAGGCCAAAAAAGTGTGGGAACCACTGAACTAGAGGAAGGCTTGGCATTTCTTAGATATGTTCTCAGTGAATGAAGGATTTACAGAAAGATATGGACCAAAATTGCCCAGAATGATAAAGTATGAATATACTACCTGCATCAGTGAGGAGAGTATTCAAAGGTTCATAGATCCATTATTAGAAATAATTTTCATTATGCATTTGCTTTGTTTTTAAGTGCATCCTAACATCATAGGATTCATAGGATTTTAGCCTTACAGTGTCTTCAAGCTATAATGGACTTAGGAGTTAATCTAATACAACTCTTTTATTTTATAAAAAGTTCAGAAAGATGACATAACTTGAAATTAGGTCATCCAGTTTGCTAGTTGCATCAGGACTGGAATGAGTTGAACTAGATGTTTCTCAGGTCGCTTCTAGTCCAGACATTCTACGGCCTGTATCTTAATATTCTTTGATTTATAGTCCCTTCCTATTTGATCATTCAATCTTCTAAGGTCCCTTCCAACTCTGTCATTCTATGTCTTGTGTTCTAACATTCTATGTGCAAAGGTCCCTTACAAGGCAAAGGGTATAATGAGGATGATAAAAGGGATGGTGTTTAAAGTAGTCAGAGGCAAAACAGAGTTTATAGAAGGGGAGAGAGAGAGAGAGAGAGAGAGAGAGAGAG
>NW_025374173.1:0-3430 GCF_016433145.1 Gracilinanus agilis
CCTTCTGTGTTAAAGTTGATACCAGAACAGAAGATAAGGAGGTAAGGAGGAGAAGAAGAAGGAGGAGGAGGAGAAGAAGAAGGAGGAGGAGAAGGTGGAGGAGAAGGAGAAGGAGAAGGAGAAGGAGAAGGAGGAGAAGGAAGAGAGGAGAAAGAGGAGGAGGTGAAGCAGGAGAAGAAGGAGGGAGGGAGGGAGGGAAGGAGAAAGAGAGAGAGAGAGAAAGAGAGAGAAGGAGGAGGAGAAGGAGGGAGAGAGAGATAGCATCTCTCGGATTAAATATATCCCCTTTGCTGGACTTTCTGTGGAGTCATAGAGCTATGCCTAGTCTGTCTTGCTTCCCAGTGTAGACACTACTGTCAAATGATCCAGGGCCTCCAGAAGAACAGGGATAGGAAGGTGGGAAATCCAAAATTCTCCTTGGAACCTTGCAAGGTCCTCCTCTGGTCAAGGGTAGAGGAGGGGGAGACCTAGGCTAATCCCAATGCTGAGGTTTCTCCTTGATTCCTGCCCCCTCCCTCAAAACAGCTCCTCCTCAGAGATTTTACTTGCTGTCTTTTTAAGGGGGAAAGAAAATAGTCTCTATTATTTCCTTCTGTTGGGTCCTTTGCTATCTGTCTTCCCAAGGGGTGCTTCTGACCAAATGCCAGACTCAATTTAGTGAGAACAATCTTGGGCTTGCCCAGCAGTTATGTTAAACGCTCTGCAGTACACCAGAGGGTGCTCTTAGGTAGCATCAAACTACCTGTCAGTGACTCCTGGAGATCTGCCTCTCTCCTTTCGCTCTGTGCCCTCTGTGTGTGTGTGTGTGTGGGGGGGGGGTGTACAATGCTAAACGTCTTAATCTAAGGTTTTAGATACGTGTGTTTGTCCAGTCACACTCAGACTCAGTCTCTATTTCTATTCTGATTTTTACTGCTTGTCAATGGAATTTAATCATCATACAGGATTGGCATAACTGAATACTTTCCTTTAAAAGAAAAGTAACAAAATCAAATAAATTGGGGCAGTTGGGGAACACAATAGGTAGACTATCAGGCCTTGGAGTCTGAAAGATCTGGGTTTGAATTTAGCCTCAGACACTTCCTAGATGGCTTGACTCTGGGCAAGTCACTTAACCCTACTTGCTTAGCCCTTGCGGCGTTTATATCTTAGAACTGTTACCTCATACATCCTAGCTTTGTGACCCTGGACAAGTCACTTAACCTCCATTATCTAACCCTTGCAACTTGGTATATCTTAGAATTGTTACTTCAGACACTTCCTAACTATGTGACCCTGGGCAAGTCACTTAACTCTGTTTGCCCAGTCACTGCAGCTCTAATATTTTAGAATTGTTAGATACTTCCCAGCTGTGTGACTATAGGCAAGCCACCCAATCCCAATCACCTACTCCTTGTTGTTCTTTCTTAAAATGGATACTAAGACAGAAGATAAAGGTTTAAAAAAGCATAAAAACAAATCCATGAAGGCATCAGTGCATGGGCTGGGCTTCTCCTAGATCAAGCACCCCCCAAATCTTTTGTCTGGATGTAAGCTAAACCTGAGAGTCCAAAGAAAGAACATCCCAGAGCTCAGATTCAAACGTCCACTCCTACAGGAGAAAAATGTCAGCCCCTTGTGGGCTCCTCCTGCCAGGCTGGGTATTGCAGATCCTGGCCAGCTCCTGCTGCCCTGGCTGGGTGTGAAGCCAGATCTTCTTGCTGGCCCAGCTTTTTCGATTTGCCTTTGCCTCCCCTCACCCAGCTTCCTGGATCAGATGCTGCTCCCCTGCCCCCCACAAACGATCCCTTTTTTTTTCTCCTTGGCATGTGCAGGAAGGGGGGCATCTTTGTTCTCTTTTATACCAATGAGCTCAAGGAAAGGAATCCCTCAAGGGCATGACTGGCCCAAATAGCCCAAGCCTGTGGAAGTAGCTGGAAGAGAACACATGGGCATCCCAAATCTGGCACATTTACCCCATTTTCTTCTCCTTGCTTTTTCCCTTCTTTAAAAACTTCCATGTTTAGGTTGTGCCACCTTCTACATCCCTTCTCCTTGTTAGGTGAGCTCTCTCCTTTGTTCCTTTCCCTTCCCTTCCTCCTCCTATATGGAGAGACACAGGCTCCCGGCCAACTCTGCCCTGGTGTGGAGGAGGGAGCTGAAGCATGAAAGGGGTGTTATGCCTGGATTTAGCTGAAAAACCAGAAATGCTAGTCAGTGCTGAGAGCAATGGGCCCTTTTGTTTGGTGTTTGGGGAAGGCCACATGCTCTAGCAATAGCAAAAATTATAGCAAGCATGTAGAGATAGTTTTATGTTTTGCAAAGTGCTTTATACAGGTTACGGTATTTGATCCTTACTCTATGCCTTGAGCCGTAGGTATAATTATTTATTATTCCCATTTTATGGAAGAAAAAACTGAGGCACAGAGAAATCACACTGCTTGCATGGATCAGAAGTAAGATCCTGAACTCCAAGGCCAGCACTCTACCCACCAAGCTACCTCACTGCACCATAGGAAGCACAGAGACAGAAAGAAGGGTAATAAAGAAGTGCTTGGGCATCATGCCAAAGCCATGGCCAATGCCTCCCTAACTAAGTTTCTCTCTCTTTTTTAAACTCCTTGTCTTCCATCTTAGACTCAATACTGTGTATCAATTCCAAGGCAGAAGAGCAGTAAGGGCTAGGCAATGGGGGGTAAGTGACTTGCCCAGGGTCACACAGCTAGGATGTGTCTGATATCAGATTTGAACTCAGGATCTCCTGACTCTGGTCCTAGCTCTCAATCCACTGAACCATTTAAGTGCCCCCCCCCAACTAAGTCCTTTGACTGAGCCTGATTCTCTCTTTCATTTCTTAGCACAGAGCCTTAATTAGGACTGACTCAGTGAGTATACCTGAAGGTACATCCCAGGATACCATGAGGTTTCTGTGTTTGGATTAGTTGTTACTGGGAATGTTGGGAGGGAAGGGTGGAGCAGGTATGGCTAGGACCAATGGGGAAGGAAGCCTGCCCATGGATGGTATTTTTGATGCCCTCTAAATTTCAAAAACCAGTGTCCAAGCCCGAATCACCCGGCCCTAGTTACGACTCTGCTTTGAAGACGAGCCCTCGAATCTTCATGGGCTTCGAATGCCCTTCTTTCTAAAAGAGAACAAAATTCGCTCGGGCTGAGAAAGTCAGTTTTGCAAAGAGCATCTGTCTCCTTCCCAAGTCAGCTTGCGTTTGCTCACAGAGCTGGCTACAGATTGGAGGCAGACACTCTGAGAATGCACACTCATGCTGCAGAGCTGGCATCTCTTCCCAGCAAGCTTCAGACTCTGCCACTTGAGCTGAAGAGGGACAACTCCAGATTGCTTCATTTTATAGCTGCAGTGATGGGCCCATTGCGGACATCATTTGGGAGGGGGGCTGGCAACAACCCTTTTGAAGTTTTCACAAAGATACACACA
>NW_025374174.1:0-2951 GCF_016433145.1 Gracilinanus agilis
ATTTTTTAGTGTTAAACTAGTTGAAAGTACAGTTCCTAGGGCACTGAGTTAAGTGACTTGCTCATGGTCTCACAGTTAGCTTACATTATGGCTGGACTACTCTAAGCCCAGTTGCCTCTCAACACCAAATACTCATATCGACCTGAACTCTGTCCCCCTGCAGAGGACACCCACTTCTTTTACTCTCTCCCTCCAAAGTAGCAGAAAAGAAAAAAAAATGTTTCTCAATCCAAATATACAATTTCCAAGGTTACAAAAATAGTGATTGACCTAACTGGTCTAGGGGCTTCAGTGGTGAGACTGAGGGACATGGAGTCAGGACAACCTAAGTTTAAATCCTGCCTCAGATGCTCACTCTCTGTGTCTCTGGGCAAGGCACTTAAACTTTTTCTTCCTCAGTTTCCTTACATGTAAAATGAGAAAAAATAATAGTATCAACCTCAGGGTTGTGGTGAGGATTAAATGAGATGATGTCTATAAAACATTTTGCAAACTTAAAGTGCTATGTAAATTCTTGTTGTTGTAATGATGACTAGGATGATGATGATGTCTTCATTGAATACTGAAAAATTTGAAGAGTTTGAGCTCAGGAAAGAGTGGATTATAACCAAGCAGTCGGGTGGGTCGCAAAAGACAGAAGTGGACAATGAGACATTGAATACAAGGTCAGCAAAGAGTTCAGTTTGAATGGAATATCTAATCTATGAAGCAGGCAATGTAAAAACTATCTGCAAAGATAGTCAGGGTAAGAATGGGAAAGGCTTCAAAAATGGTGCAGAAGAGCTCACACTTCTTTTTTTTTTTGAAATTATTTTTTATTTTGAATATTTTCTCCTGGTTACATATTTCATGTTCTTTCCCTCTCCCCCAATCTCCTCTAACCCCCCTTAGCCAACGCACAATTCCACTGGGTTTTACACATATCATTGATCAAGACCTAATTCCATATTATTGATAGTTGCACTAGAGTTATTGTTTAGTGTCTACATCCCCAATAATATCCCCCAACAGCCCATGTGATCAAGCAGTTGTTTTTCTTCTGTGTTTCTCCTCCCACAGTTCTTCCTCTGAATGTGGCTAGTTTTCTTTCTCATAAGTCCCTCAGCCTTGCTCTGGATCCTTGCATTGCTGCTAATAGAGAAGTCCTTTATGTTCGATTGTACCACAGTGTATCAGTCTCTGTGTACAATGTTCTCCTGGATCTGCTCCTTTCAATCTGCATCAATTCCTGGAGGTCTTTCCAGTTCACATGGAATTCCTCCAGTTCTTTATTCCTTTGGAGCTCACACTTCTTAAAAGCAATCGGGAGGCACTGAAGATACTATTTCAATGCTCCTGCAAAGTACTTTCAACATTTCATTCAGAGAACTTCCAAGAACAGAAAAAGGCAAAAAAAATGCCATGTAGTTCTGTTATTTGTTGTCATTTTCTAATAAATACTAAGTAGCATTTATATGTCACTTTAAGGTTAGTCAAACACTTTATATCTATTGTCTCATTTGATCCTCACAGAAAGGTGTCATTAACCCATTTTATAGATTAGGAAATTGGGGCCGAGAGTCATCTGGTGACTTCCCCACGTTTAGACAGTAGGTAAATGTCTGAGGCAAGTTTTGAACTCATATCTTTCTGACTTCAAGTCCACTGCTTTAGCTGATATGCCACCTAGTTACCTTGTTTCTACAGAAACTCTCAGGCTCATACACATACTTTTCCTTTCAGAGCTTGCTTCTCAGTCTTTGCCCTACACACTGTCCTTTGCTGGCTAGTCAAATTGGATCCAGGCTCGTGTACTTGTGACGAATTAACTTGTTATTGGGGTCATGAGCATTTTCTTTATCTTCTGAGAACAAAAAAGGAGGAAATAACTTGGAAACCATCCAATCCAACCTCTTCATTTTCAGATAAGGAAATTGAAGCCCATAGGTGCAGTGACTTGCTTGGTGTCACACAGGTAGTCACTAGAAGAGCTGAGATTCAAATCCAGGACCACCAACTCCAAATTCCATGTTCCACGCTGCAGTTGGATTTTTGGATCAGCACCAACTACCTCTGGGACCACAAACAAATGCCTTTTGCCTTTCAGAACCTCAGCTTTCTCATCTGTTAAATGGGGACAATAATCCTTACACTAGTGTGGAATTTACCTCCTCAGGGTTTTTGGAAGCATTTTCTCAACTGTAAAGTGAGACAAAATGATAGTGTTTCTTCTTCTATCCATAGCATGATTCTGTAGAAATGTAGGCATACCATTCTAGGACCCTTAGTGATGCCAACCTGGGAGCCCTACAAATGTAGTCTTCATTTATCGAGCCATAAGACAACAAAGAGATTCTCGACAAATTCTCAGCTCAGCAGGAGAAAATCAGAGAGTGCCTGGGAAAGAGAAAACTTCTTCTTGCCCCAGAGACCACAACCAACAATTCAGCTCCACAGTAAATTGTCAGATGGTTGAACTGTTCCCCAAGTGCACTCAGAAGGCTCAGCACTGAAGATCTTGGAAAAAGGTGACGGTAGTTTTCCCTTTTGCTGTCACAGGCACCAACTTCTTGTTCAGTTTTTCAGGTCAATGCTCAAAGTCAAACAAACGCCAATCCATAATCCTGGGGTCTAGGGTCAGATTCAAGTCCATGGGTCAGTGAGGCTCTTGACCCCACACCCAAACTTGGCAGACCCTTTGCTGACTCTTGGGCAAGTTTCAGACTCCTTTTGAAATCGAGACTCAAATCTTTCTTGATTTTTGCTGCTAACATTTTGCAGGATTCTAATTCATGGAAATTCCAGATGGAGGATTGGCTGTGAAGAAAAAGGGGTCTGAAGTAATGATATATGTGTGTGAGTGGGTATGTGTGTTATAATAGGAGGGAGGATAGGGAATCACAGATTTAATTCTCTTTTAAGGCGAATAAAGACTTAGAGATTTGTGACAAGAAAGCATTGTTCCTATATTA
>NW_025374175.1:0-1422 GCF_016433145.1 Gracilinanus agilis
CTGTGTATTTAGATGATTAATTATAATAATGACCATTTATATAGCACTTTAAGGTTTTGGAAGCATTTTACAAATACTATCCTATTTTTATCTTCACAACAACTTGGGAGGTAGGTTCCACCTTCATTTTATAGATGAAAAAACTGAGGCAAGGTTAAGCAACTTGCCTAGCGTCATACACAATAATAAGGGTCAGAAGCTAGATTTGAACACAGCTCAAGCCTCATTCCTGGTCCAGCTCTCAAGCCACTGCACCCATCTAGCTGCCTCCTAGCTGGAGACGTCCTGGATCTGAGGACCGCTCAATCCCCCAGATCAGAGATGAAATGACAACAGACAGGAGGGGCTCCCCTGCTAGGTGAAGACATCCCTTTGCTGATTAAACTGAACCACTAGGGAACGGTATACATCCAATGGAGATCAATCCTGATCAATGCCCATCAAGAGGAATCATGGAGGGAAGGGCCCCGAGGCCCCAGCAGGCAGGAGGATAGCCCGAGTGGCTGAGTCAGCTGTGATCAACTTGGGAATCTGAGGGCCTGGTTTTCTGCCCAGGTGTCCAAGGCCGGAAAGGCCTAATCACTAGCCCACTTCCTCCCCGGACACCTCCTGTTCAAAAGCCGGATGCTGCAGAGCCATTCAACTCAGCGGTTTCTCCCTCTCCATTCATGGTTATTTCCTTGGCTGGCACCACATCCTGCCAGACAAGGGACCACCACAGAGTAGAGGAAAAGCTGCTATTTCCTCTAGGATTCCCCTCGGGCTTCCCTAGACCCACCCTGAGGATTAGACAAGGGAACAACATAGTTTCTATCAGATCAATATTAAGAGTCTCAGACATCCCTTTGGTTCTTTTCTCCCTTCAACCTTCTCCTACATCCTGCCCTCAATCCAATCACCAATTTTAGCTCCATCTTGCTTATCTTTCATACCCATCACCCAGATCCAGAAGGGCAGTTGTAGAGTGTGGGGGAGGTTTGGGGTAAGGAAGGACACAAGTGAAATCTGGTCCCCACAACTTACTGGCTGTGTAATCAGGCACAACCTTTCTCAGCCTCACATTTCTCAGATATAAGATGGAAACGATGTTTACTGTCCTTTCCCTATCAGGATGGTTGTAAAGATTGAGAGGACAGGCAGACTAACAGATACAGAAAGAGAGATATAGACATACAGAGACAGAAAGACATACATGCAAAGAGACGCACAGATATAGACAGACAGACATGGACAGATAGTAACAAGGATAGATACAGAAGGATAGATACAGATAGACAAATAGACAGATATAGAGACAGAGATACAGAGAGACAAATGGATAAATAGATTGATAGACACAGACAGAGAGAGAAAGGAAGGAAGGAAGGAAGGAAGGAAGGAAGGAAGGAAGGAAGGAAGGAAGGAAGAGAGGAAGGAAAGAAG
>NW_025374176.1:0-5448 GCF_016433145.1 Gracilinanus agilis
AGGAAGGAAGGAAGGAAGGAAGGAAGGAAGGAAGGAAGGAAAAGACATACTTGAGACCAGCTGAAAAGAAGACTCTACATATTTGTTGGCCCTTAAGAATAGGTAGGATTGAATGGAAGGAATTATAAAGGGGTTAAACATCTTGAATTGGTAATGAACTTACAGTTTAAAGACATTGAATGAGGAGATAGCTGAGTCAGGGCAGAAGATTCATACTGTAGAGTTCTGAGATATGTGGCAGTTCCAAAGAGTGGAGGGTCTTGAGTGCTAAAATGAGGACTTTGGATTTATCACACAGGTAGTCAGGCCATTAGAGGATTATGAAAAAAGGAATGACAGAGTGAAAGAATTTTTCTCAGAAATGCATCATTGAATTGTGACATATAAGATTGATTATGCCAGGAATAGTTGAGAATATCTGCTTGCTTCGTAGAGATGTGGACTGAGGCTTGAATAGAAAGGACCATTAGGGAATGCCTAACTCTCGAACTTTTGCTCAGAATCACGTACCCTTGCTTCTGCTGGTGAATATGACCTGGTTTAGATGAGGAGCCCTTATTGTCCTTACTCTTGAATTGAGTCCCTGACCCTTTGAAGCTCAAATTTCTTCCAACTATCCTTGATCATTTGTTTCCCTACTATCCTAAATTGGATTACTGATTCCTAAAATTTGACTGATCTTTCAAATTCCTTCATTTCTGTCTAGCCAGATTTCTGGCACTATCCATTCTTGGCTTACTATGTCCTGACAACATCCAAGCTTGCTTTGGAAGATTAGAGGTAAGAACAATTCAGAAGTCAATTTCAGTAGTCTAATTGCTGGGTAATAAGAGACTGGTTAGGGTGGAGGCAGTGTGAATGGAAAAGAAATAGTCAATACAAGAAATAGTTCAAAATGAGAATTCATAAGACTTTGTCCTTGAAGAATATAGGGAATGAAAGAGAAGGAAGAGTAAAACTTGATTCCTTGGTTAGAAAATTGGTAGGTGACTGGGAGAACCATGTTTTCCTTGAGGAAATATATAGAAGAAAGCAGTCTTTTTCTGGGATGGGGAGTCAGGGAAGGACTGGGGGTTATTCATTCAATTTGAAAAAAAAAAAGAAACATTTACTTAATACCACCTCTGTACAAGGAATTGTATTAGATATGATTTCAATTCAACAGGAGTTATTCAGTAAGTTCAAGTGTGATGTTTTGGCTAGTAATCAATCTGGAAATTGACTAAATAGTGAAATCATGGGACTAGTTCAATTCACCATTTAAAAATATTATTAGATTCCACTAGAATGTAGATCAGGACCTTTTTTGTTTTCTGTTTTGCCTTTTATATTTGTTTTGTCTTTTCTATTTGTATCTTCAGCTCATTCTTTGGTGAACTGTTAAATTCTTTTTTAAAAATTTCATTCATTCATTTTTGGTTAAACTTCTTTTGCCAAATTTGGTCCCAGAGAATTAGGGACAATGGATTAATGAAGTAAAGGAAGATTGTAACTTAAGTAAGAGGGAGAAATGTTTTAATAATTAGGACTGCCTAAAGGAGTAATCATTTACCTGACAAAATAGTAAATTTTTCATCACTAGAAGGCCTACAGGAAGCCTGAATAACCATTTTTTGGGGGGATGCCTGTTCATTGCAATATCCCTAAGGTCTTTTCCAACTCTGAGTCAGTGATTCTTTCTTTTCCTCAATATAATTTTGCATTAAAATCACATTGTCATCAGAGCATGAATATCCAGGAGAGAGACTTGACTTTGGATTCAGAAAGAACTGAGTTTAAGTCTCACCTTTAACATATGATTGGTAGAGTGAACCTGAGAATGTTACTAATCCTCATCATGTTCTAAGTATTTTTAAACTCTAAATTTAGAGAAGTCGATGACCTTTAATGTTAGGAGATTCTTCATACAGGAGCTCCTTAAACTCAATGAATCCTAGGCCCAGCCCTATATACTCATCTCTATATTACATATAACACACGTTTTTATTACAGTTTTTAAAATCTTTAAATTAAAAACACCCACACAAAAAAGAAAAAAAAATTGGTAGTTTTCTCAAATTCTACAATTATATTTTTCTAAGACTTGTGATCCTGCAAAAGAGACCCTGGGATGTCACAAAATTAGAGTTGGGAATCACTGACCTAGATACTGTACCGAGATGATAGGTGCTACATAAATATAATAAATTATACTGAGAGGGTTCCCCAGGCCCTTCTCTTCTACTTGTGCAGATGTTACAGAAATAGTCTGAGGAGACTTTGAAGGATATTTCAGAGCAGAGAAACTCGGCACCTTTGGCTCCTTTCTTTAACCATGTGTTCCAGTGATATTCTTTGGCATCAAATAGATATGTTACTGCTTTTGATTTCTTTTTCAATTGAAATGCATGTAGGCCAAGCCAGTCTGTTCTCCTGGCCTGGATGGGTTATTCTGCCAGCCTTTTCTGCTTTTGCTAACATTTGATTTCTCTCTTCATTCTCTATATAGAGTTCAACCCATCATATCTAATTCTTTGATTGAGTACTAATAGAAACAGAAGGGTAAAAGGTAGACCTGGAGATCATATTCTCATACAGTTCTGGTTTCTCCAGGATATCAAAAAAGTGGAACCCAATTATTTGTCCAAATCATGACAATAATTCAGTAAAAGAATGAGTGGAAATCCCATAGCCCTGGATCATAGTTCTCAACCTGGGCCATATTCCTAGTGGGAGTTCAAAAAGAAGTAATCTTGATAATCATGATGATGATGATGGTGGTGGTGGTGGTGGTGGTGGTGATGATGATAAGTTGATACTGCAGAGAAATAAGCATCTCATTTATTAATTTGGCAGAAATTGTTGATGAATGAATGCAATTCATATAACTTTTATTTCCCCTTCTTTCCCGAAATGCCCTCTCCAACCTTGCTTCCTGACACCTATACCTTCCTGCTTTCAGAAAGTGGGATTTTTCTCCAACAGATAATTATCTGTTGGAACTTAGTTCCCACCCACAGCATTTTCTGAGTCGGCAGTGGCACCTCTTTGGGCTGGTGCCTGTGAGTAGTTCCATTCCAGACTGACACAGCTGTTTCTGAAGTTGGTCCCAGGGTGCTAATAACCCTGCTTGGCATTTTCACCTTCCTGAGAGTTTAAAAACAAGGTTGAATGCACCACTATAGATTTTTTTTTGTCTAAAATAGCTGATCCATCTGCAGAATAATCAAGGGGACTAAATCAGGCCACTCTCAATGAGCAGCACATCTGGTGTTTGCAAAACATCTGAAAGCAATACATAACTATAGTAGATAAAATAAAATAAAATAAATTTTAAATTTTAAAAAACAACCAAGTTCCTAAGGTATAAAAACATAGGTAGCTGCTTTATTAAATGCAGAGTACACTGAAAGGTGGAAAAAAATAATAAACAAACCAAGAGATCCAACAAGACCTGGGACAGTAGCAGCTCATACTTTTCTTTTCCTTTATGATGAAATTCATGCTGAAAGAATTTTGGCAGATCAACCAGATCATCCTCCATAAATATAATTGTCCTGATCTTTTTTTGACTTTGGAAAATTTGAAGATCATAAATCAAAAAAAGGACTTGTGTTGTTTTACTTACAAGGCCAAAGGAAAAAGATAGCTGAATTTCAATATTTTATACTGTAGCTACTTGACATTTCCAGGTCTGTCATAGTCCTAGGTACCTTAAAAAGGACTTTTAGGCAATTATTTCCTTAAGTGTAAACTTAGAGAATGACAGTATGTCAGCGCTATAATGGATGTAAGTGGCTACCTATACTGGTTTGTATCCAAAAGTAATCCCTCACAAATGGTTATCCTACCTCTCTTCGAAGGTTAGTGATGATGAAGGTAACTACTATTTCCTGAAGAAGCTAATTTTACAGTTCTAGAGAAAAGTGTGGGGAAAGTAAGCCTATGTTCTATTCAATGAAAACTTCTAGAACTCTAAAGTATTCAGGGATTCAGCAGGTTCATATGAGCATTTTTTAACAGAGTACAGTAATCTATACATGGAAAAACTAACACTGAAATGTCATCATATTTTAAAAATGATAGAATTGAAAATGAAAAGGAATAAAGGTGAGCATACAAGATAAAATAGTTCTTTTATATTATATATGCATATATATAAAGTTTTTACATAGACAAAATCAATATAGCTAGGGGAAAATACTGTATGAAAGGGAAATCCTTACATCAAGTATCTCAGTAGAAAGTACCTAACACTATGAAGCAATGAGAAAGTACTGAGCCTGGGTGTCTAAATGACTTGTTTTTTTTTTAATTCAAATCTGGCCTTAGTCATATACTAGCTCTTGTGACCCTCTGCAGCTCACTTAACCTCCTTTGCCTCTGTTTTGTCATCTGTAAAGTGGAAAAGGAAATGGCAAATTCCAATGTCTTTGCCAAGAAAACCCTAAATAGGGTCAAGCAGAATTGTACACAGCTGAAAAACAACTCAATTGACTGAATTTAGTAAATGCATATCATGATAATGATAATGATGATGATGACAGTGAGCACAAATTGAAATCACAATGAAATAATAAGAATCTTATCCACTGATTTGGGAGAATTTTCTGATGAATGAATATAATTTATATAGCTGTTTTGTTTCTCCTTCCTCTCCTGCCCCCATCACCCTAACTTTTCCTCCGGACACCCATACCAGGAATCTGAAATCAAGCATACTTGGAAAATGGAAACAAATGCATAAGACTAAAAACTGTTTCCTAGTAGATAAGGTATTAAAAGATATAAACGAATAATTTTTTCAAATTAGAATGATAAACTATTAACAGCCATATGAAAACATTATCCAAATAACTAATAACAACATGAATGCAGTTCATTTGGAAGAAAAGCAAAGGACTCTGAATATGGAATATTACATGTTGTCAGAGTCTCATTGCTAATTGGTTTTGCTTAACTGTTTCTTTTTGTTACTAAGGAAGGTTAAAGGGGATTTGAGAGCAAGTTGAGGAATGACAGTCACATAAAATAAAACAGACATCATTAAAACTTGAAAAATTAAAATTAAACATATCTCGTTTTCTCATTTTCCCTGAAAAGAAATAAGGCATAAATAAACCAGTAGGGAAGTTTGTCAGCAGGCTAGTAGTAAAGGACCCTTACCTTAAAGCAAGTTCAATTTTTTTTAACATTTATTAATAATCATTTTTAACATGGTTACATGTTTCATGCTCCTATTTTTCCCTTCACCCCCCGCACTCCCCCCACCCATGGCCGACGCACTTTTCCACTGGTTTTGTCATGTGTCCTTGATCAAGACCAATTTCCCAATTGTTGGTGGTTGCATTGGTGTGGTAGTTTCGAGTCCACACCCTCAATCATGTCCGCCCCGACCCATGCGTTCAAGCAGTTGCTTTTCTTATATGTTTCCTCTCCTGCAGTCCTTCCTCTGAATGTGGGTAGCAT
>NW_025374177.1:0-6880 GCF_016433145.1 Gracilinanus agilis
ATATATATATATATATATATATATATACTCATATGAATTTTATAAGCTTTATTTAATCAGAGCTTTTATTTTTACTTTAAAAAAAATCCCCAAACCAAAACTTCATGTAACAGTTGTAACAAAAGATGCTGGGAGATGCTTCTGGGTAAAGATTTGGCTTTATTATGATGGAGAAATCATAGAGTTAGAGGTCTGCAGTTTTCCTCGTATTTCAAAACTCAAGACCTTGACCATTGACATTGACAGTTTTTTAAAAGCAAAAAAAAGGAACTTACTAACTGGGGTGAAGACTGACAAGGGTCACTCTTGACATAATAGTGACTTATAGGTCATGAACATGTCAGAACACTTTTGACCTGGGCTTTTTTACAGGCCATTCTGACATAGAACATCTCGTCTCCCATGAGCTCTCTAAGGGCTCCTGTCCTCCATGACTGTTGGGTGACTTTCTGGTCCCTATAGTCTCTTATATGAATTGGTCTGATATAAAATTGATTCACTCACCTAGAATTATGGTAACACACTTTTAAAGATACTATAACAATCCAGGCACTTGAAATTATAACTCGGGTATTACCTTAGGACTACATTCTTAATCTGGTTATATACATAGACTTTCTGTCTGGGACTAAATTCTTACTATAAATCACACTTATATTTTTTAATTTCTAAAAATCACATTCTAAGTATTGATTCAGTCATTAATTATTTTCTTGTTATATAGACATTTAACATTTTAAAACTCTTTGTACCATCTTCTCCTGTTCATGTTGCAAATTGGTCTCCACTTAACATGTTGCACATAGATCTACATTTTCCTTTCTTTTGTTGGCTGGATGAATTTCAATGATCTGTGCCAAACAAATTCCACTTTGACAGCCTATGAGCAAAAGGTAGAAGTCAGTCAATAACTCTGTGAAAATGCTGTGAGACATAGCAAAAAAGAGCTGAATTTCTAGCTCAAGTCTTATATGTGTTTGTGTGCATGCATATGTGTAAATACACACAGATTTACACACATGTATATAAAATGGTTCTTTGAAGAGACAATAGAGGAGAGAGATAGAGAAGAATTTTATAATACTTTTATTATACTCAATAACAAGATAATCAGAAATATAGATTCATATTTTTTACTTAGCTATTCCCTTAGAGACTGTTCACAGAACATAAAAGCACAATTTTATAGACAATTTTCTTACCAATTTGCAAAGCAAAACAATCTGTGTTCTGTGTTCAGCATTGCAATTAATTTATTGTGAATATCTACAGGGTTGCTTGTGAGGTAAAAGGAAAGACTTGAGTTCCTTGTTTTAGTAATGAGTCATCTATAGAAATCAACAAAAGAGAGAACACCATGTTTTTCTCATGTTAATAGACATTTTTCCAGGAGAATGAAGAAGAGTGTTGAAGGTATCTTTGGCAAAAAAATAAATCAATTCAAAATTATTTTGAACATTTAAAATTTTTCAAAAAATCCTTACTAATTTTTGAATGAAGGCCTTTTATCTAACCTTCTCCTCCTATCCCAGATCATTTCCTCAGAGAGCTATTCAGTAAAGCTAAAAGGTCCTATATGTATCTTCAGATTGATTTCATTGATGCCTTGTGTTGAATTGTTTTAAGCAAATTTCTACATTCACATGTCCTTGTGTAGGTGTTTATGATTACACCTGTTACTAAGCTGTGATTACTATTCATTAGAGGAAAAGAGCCTTTAAAAAGCAATTATATATAAAGAAGTACATTGATTTTTGTAGATGATATATAAAGAAAAGTTACTTCTTGCAAACCTCCAAGGTATTCCATTAAGGTGATATTGGTATAGCTTTGCTACCACCTTAATAAACATCTGACAAAATTGAAAATTAGAATGGGAAAAGATCCAGGCCATTTGCCCATCTGCATCTAAGGTTTTAGTTATCCAAGGTCCTGGTTCAAAGATAAACCCTATGCTTTATTCCCCAAGAAGCTTTATAGCCCCTCTACTTTGCTGTAAACAAGAGATCAGATTAGTATATCTTGAAGAAATAATTGTCCCACCTGCTTTTGACATCATTGACCTCATTGGAAACTGATACTAACTCCAGAAAGAAATAAATAGTCCCAGAGAAGGGCAGGGATTCCCAAACAAAAATGAACCTAAAGCAGAGAATTTCTTCTATCATCCCATCCTGTTCCCAACCAAAATAAAAATGTTAAAAGTGAAAATAAAGATTAATTTTCAAAATAGTGCCTGATTTTTTACCAGCTTTCTAGAGGATCACAGAAATAGAAAGTTACCTCCAGGGCAACCTCATTTTCTACATGAGAAAGCTAAAGCCCAAGGAGATCTGCCTAAATGGACATAGCTAATCATTGAGAGAAATATTCCAGGCAATGAATCCAGTTCCTTCTACTACAGAATGCTGTCTCTATCCACTAGGGTTAGGTCCGGCATTCCTTATCTTCTCCCATTGAGTCATCATTGCAAAGGGATTTGATCAGGGACTTGCACAAGAGTTAATCACTATCATAGCTCACATTTATGATGATTTGAAAAATGTATTCCTCACAACAGCCTTGTGGAGTAGACATATACTGTCTCCATTTTAGAGATGACTATAGATGCTGAAGTAGAAAGGTACCTCAAGGGAAAAAAAAATAGGAGACAGTATGGGACAGAGGAGTAAAAATACTTGTTTTTGATAGAGGAAGCCCAGAGACCTGAACCCAAGAGCAGTTTGTGCCCCAAACCACCTGACTTGACTTCAATCCATTCTTCACAGCCACAATTGAGGGAGGAAATCATTATGGAGAAGAGGATTCCCTCTTACTCATCACTACTAGCAACAACTGCTTATTGACTTCTACAAATTGGCAGAAAAGCACACGTCCTGAGAGTACCATCCACCCCCTGCTCCCGAGACCACCAGTCTTGCTTCTAAGTCCAGCCCTTGTCAGGGCTATCATTTGTGAAAACAATTTTTATGGAGAAGGAGGTAGCCCAGTGATTCCCAAAGTGGGCACCACTGCCCCCTGGTGAGTGCTGCAGGGATCCAGGGGGGCTGTGAATAACTGTAAGGGGGTGATGATAGTATGTGACAGGGGGTGCTAAGCAATATTTTTTCTGGAAAGGGGGCGTTAGGCCAAACAAGTTTGGGAACCACTGTGGTAGCCATTCTCCTCAGCTGACAAATAGCTATTACCCAGAAAGCAAGCAATCCAGCCTAGTTGAAGCAGTAAGGCATCCTGAGGGACAGATGGAAGATAGCATATAGCAGACAAGTCAAATTGCATTAATAGAGACAGTCCAGGACCCTGAACTTAAGAGTCTTGGGAATAAGAGTGGTTCCAGACATTGCCCATGGCCATCATTCTTGAAAGAAATGCCTATGGAAATGCAACTGGGAAATTATTTCTTAAACAAACAAACCTGGAAGCCAGAAGGCAGAGATAAAAAGCGAAAGCACTACAGGGTTGGGGGGACAGCCAGTGAGAATGCTCAGAATTGAGAAATGGGGTATCTTGTTAGAGAAACTACAAGGAGCCCAGGATCACTGGAGAGTGTAAGATATGAGAAGACTGGAAAGGTAGAAGCAGTAAGGGTTAGGAAATTGGGGTTAAGTGACTTGCCTAGGGTCAACCAGCTAGGAAATATCTGAAGTCACATTTGAATCCAGGTCTTCCCAACTCCAGTCCTGGTGCTCTACCCATTATGCTACCTCACTGCCACTGGAAAATTTATTTCTACAAATGTCATAGCCACAGTTATCGAAGACTCAGAAAAGAGAGTTTTAGCTACCAAAGTCCTTGGCACTGCCAAATAGTTCAACATTAGAAACTGATATGAATGGAAATCAATCAAACAGGAAACATTTTATTATGCACCTACTATGTGCAAGGAAGGGATACAAAAAAAGGCAAAAAATCTTTATCTTTAGGGAGTTCACAGTCTAAGCTAAATGACATTAGAGAAAAGGTATTAGCTTTTCTGTATCTGTATTGCTGCTGCACCCTGTGGAACTAGAGATGTTCCCATGACTTGCAGCAGAATTATATATTGTTTCCTCCACCAGAATGTGAACTCTTTAAGAGGAATTTGAATCCTCAGAATTTTACACAGAAAAAATAAATGCTTTCACTTTTTTCATGACAAAATGGACACAGTGTAATAGAATGATTTGTCAATGGTCTCAAAGTTACAGAGGAAAAAGTGTCAGAGATGGTATTCAAACCCAGCTCCTCCAATGCCATGTCAATTCAAATCTAAATCATAGGGTCCATCTTTTTCAACTCAGTTATTTTCCAGATGAGAAAACTAAGGTCCAGAAAGCTTAAGTGACTTGTCCAAGGTCGAAGATTTGAATTCAGATTTGAGTTCAGTTCCCTTGAATCCAAGTTCATACTGAACACTACCCCACACCTCCATAATCATGAGTTCCATCTTCCCATTAATAAGCATTGAGAAAGACAGGCCCCTGGAGCTCTGTGCTGACACTTCACTAATGATCACATGCTAGGTATTGGCACTAGTCAATGTAGTTATTTCTTGACAAAAACAATCAAACTGTGGTAGCTCCATCTGAGGAAAGGTCCAGAAGGTGAAGAAATAGAAGTAATATAGATGGTTTGCCCTGCTTGAAGCAGCAACCAGAAAAAATAGTGTATTTGATGAAACAAATTCACTTTGTAGTCTTTGTACACCACCATCAGCAGCATTCATTTTAACCACAAAGGGTGATATTACCTGTGTATGAGTTATCACTAATATTTTTGAAGTTCTTTTATTCAGTTTCATCAGATCTATTTTTAAAAATTATTACATGGAGTAGCTCTAGTTTTCTTTAAAGAGGTGAAAAAATACAGATATTAACCAAAGTTGGAGAAAATCCCAAACATCACAACTTGACATTATACAATCTCCACTGGTTCCTCACTGCAGTAAGACAATACTTTAAAGATAAAACTCAGGCACCATTTTATGTGTGAAATCTCTTATCCATATAGCTATTCATCTCCCTTCCAAGCTGCCTTCTATACACACACATATTATCAACTTTCTGTATATTCTGTATATTTTTATGTCTACTTGTTTTCTCTGCCATTAGAATGTAAATTTACTGCTTAATAAAGATTGTTTCACTCTTTGTACTTGTATCACCACTGCCTAGCTCAGTGCTTAGCACCCAGTAAGTCCTTAAATACTTTTTGGTCAATTGGTTGTTGATTGAAATACACTCCTCAGGCTAATTTGATATACTGTATTGTTTAAGGTGTTCTTAAAAAATAATTGTTGTTATAGGAATGGTTTACTGGAGAGGAGAGCTAATTAGTAGATAAATAGATGAGAAATAGATAAATATGTATCTGTATATATGGAAATAAAGCTGATAAAAAAGATATAAGTATCTTTAATTGTCTGACATAGAGTATGTTTTTGGAGACAGCTTTATCAGGAAGAATATAATTATATCATTGTAGAGAAGACAGGATTTTACCGGGGTTCGAAGGAAGCTGTGGAAGCCAAGAGTCAGAGATGAGGAGTAAAAGTGCTACAGGCTTAGGGAAATGCCAGTAAAAATGTCCAGATGTGAGAAATGGAGTGTCTTGTTAGAGGAACTGCAAGGAGAGCAGGAGCACTGGAGAGTATAAGGTATGATAAAACTGGAAAACTAGGGGATAATTTGGAAATAAATATAGAACTACCAAGTAGTCAATAAAACCCACTCTTTAATCAGGAAAAAAAAGGGATAGGTTCATTATTCTGGCCACCACACAGAGTCATGAGCTAAATACCACACAGAATCAAAGGCTCTGGGTACCACATCCTTGGGAGAAGGCATTATGCTAAGTATCAACTCTCCTGGGAGAAGATACCACACTAGATGCCAACTCCACCCTGGAAGAAAACACACTAGATGCTTTCTCCAAAAAGGAAAGTAATTTGGGAGTCTGTCCTTATATCCTCTGGATAATTAGGTATCACAAACAGGTTTGTAAACCTCTTTGCAGTCAGTAATTAGGGTATTAAGAAGCATCAGCTGTAACAAATCAAAGGCAAAGGTCAACTAAGAAACTGGGCTTCATGAGAGGAAAACTTTCATCCAACAGAGAAGCCTCCAAAACAAAAAGGTGCTTAACATTCAAGTCAAAATATGAGTACTTGGCACTGGGATTTTATCAAAAGTAAGGGTAAACTGAGTCATCCAAAAATCCATGTTGACATAGGAATAGGTAGGTCATAAAGTGCTTTGAATGCCAAACAGAAGATGAATAATACAGCTGATAACTGTAAATGTCTTATCAGGGTTTAATCAATTAAATCATACCCTACTAACCAGTTGAATATTGGAAGGGTGAGTAGTTATTACTCCTAGGGCTTTAGGGATAATCCTGTGGGTGGATATCTCCCTAGAAAATAGTGTATGAGTCCCTGCTAGTGTTTTCCCCTTAATCAACCATTAGATTCAGTTCTTTCAAAAACAGCAAGAGAGGCAGCTGGGTAGCTCAGTGGATTGAGAGCCAGGCCTAGAGACAGGAGGTCCTAGTTTTAAATCTGGCCTCAGACACTTCCCAGCTGTGTGACCCTGGGCAAGTCACTTGACCTCCATAGCCTACCCTTACAACACTCTTCTGCCTTGGAGCCAATACAGAAGGTAAGGGTTTAAAAAAAATGTGAAAAAATGGCAATAGTTTAAAAAAAAAACATTCCCCTTAATATCGGGGCCATACTCTTTCACAAAAACATGCTGAGTTCAAAATGAGAGAAGAAGGGTAATGGGCTTAAAGAATCATGAGTATATGAATCATGTAACCAAGGAAAAATAGTCTAAGTAAAAAGAATCATGATTATGAAACATATATATATATATACATATATATATATATATATGAAACA
>NW_025374178.1:0-1905 GCF_016433145.1 Gracilinanus agilis
AGAAGAAGAAGAAGAAGAAGAAGAAGAAGAAGAAGAAGAAGAAGAAGAAGAAGAAGAAGAAGAAGAAGAAGAAGAAGAAGAAGAAGAAGAAGAAGAAGAAGAAGAAGAAGAAGAAGAAGAATTACATAGATGATTTTCTAATCACTAATATGGATAGAAGCAGCTAGGTACCTCAGTGGATTGAGAGCCAGTCCCAGAAATGGGAGGTCCTGGGTTCAAATCTAGCCTCAGATACTTCCTATGTCACTGTGGGCAAGACACTTAACCCCCATTGTCTAGCCCTTACCGCTCTTCTACCTTGGAACCAATACACAGCGTTGATTCTAAGATGAAAGGTGAGGGTTTAAAAAATAAATAAACCTGAGAGTGAAGAGTATTTCTGCCCCCAAATAATAGGGCTGATGATACGATTTAAAAAGAAAAAAGGATTCCTTCCTCTCTTTTTCTTTCCCCAGATATCCCCATACCAAATCTAAAAATAGAAATAGAAATATTATATATATATAGAGAGAGAGAGAGAGAATATAAATTCATAAAACTATGAATTTTGTGAGGGGGCAGATCCCTGTTCCATAAGGAACAGTACAAGAGGGAATGTGGACTTGGACTGTACACAACTAAATAAAAAGAATTTTTCTCTATGGTGTCCCACACTTCTGGTTTGGTGAGGAAATGGAGCAAATAGTTAACAATTCACCTAAGACCTCTGGTCCCTGCCAAGCTACCTGCTAAAGTTATTCTGCTCTAAAATCTCTCCTGCATGGGGGGCCTCGGTGGCCTCCTCAGCTCTGGGGCAGTTTCTAATTCACGTTCCAGAGTCTGCCCAGGGTGAGCTTTTCTCTCTTTTTTTTCTTCCCTCTCACATGCCCAGACCCACCAACGAAGGCTTTCTGGCAGAGAAGGTCTCCCTCCGTGAGTCATGCTTTCCTACCTGGAGCGCTGCAGGGGGTATGACAGGTAGAGACATTGCTGGACTTTTGCATTTAAAGAATTAATAAAAATTCCTCATTGGTTTGAGAGCTCTCTGAAGTGTGTAACCTTGATGCTTTCTCACCCCCTGCTCTGTTTTCTCTCCTTGTTTAGCCAAACAGGCCCCACGCAAACCAGTCTTTGAAAGCATGCAATTAGGACTTTACTGCTGGAACGATGCAGTTTTCTGGCCACAGAATTGCACAACAGGGAAATAAACAATACAGAACAATGAAAAGCATTCCCCTGGACCTATACTAGCCATTAGGTCAGCCGTATTAATGACTGACCATTTTAACTCCAGGCGAGCAATCTGGAGAGGACAAAAAGGTCAACGCTGCCTTTCTTTGGATTGACGCAGCAGTAGAATTATGGTCTCCATCCCTACCTCGCTTGTTATATTTTCAATCCCAAACACTGTCAGAGGGATTAGGATTATTTGGGTTGGCCTTAAAAGGCAGAACTGAGAGTGATGCGTGGAAGTTACCGGAGACAAACGCCCAATAGTCAGTCAATCAACAAACCTTTATTAAGAACTTTTTGTGTGCCAGGTACTGTGCTAAGTACTAAGGAAAACCAAGAAAGGAATGAAAAGAAGAAAAAATCCAACCCTAAATCACAGTTCCTGTTTCCAGTAGAGTACAATGTAATGGGGAACCCAATGTGTGAATATCTTGGCTTATACAAATATCCAGAGCTATACAGACAATATGAAGGTGGTCAGAAAATGAAAGTCATTAGTTCAGTTCAATTTCAGAAAAAAATTCCCAACAATTAAAGCTGTTCCAAAATGAGAGGGATTGCCTTGTCAATTGTTGAGTTCCTTCATCATTAAAGATGGAAAGAAGGAAGGAAGGAAGGAAGAAAGGAAGGAAGGAAGGAAGGAAGGAAGGAAGGAAGGAAGGAAGGAAGGAAGGAAGGGAGGGAGGGAGGGAG
>NW_025374179.1:0-1988 GCF_016433145.1 Gracilinanus agilis
ATATCATATCATATCATATCATATCATATATAATAGTCTTAAATAAGATAGGGAATTTGACTGAGCCTCAATTTTATAATATGTAAAATGGGGATAATAATCACCATTTTGCCTTTTTGGCAGGGTTGCTGTGCATATCAAATTTATGAGATCACATTTTGAGTCATACAAACAAAAGACATATCTCCAAAAATTCAATCAATGACTTTTTTTTTTTTTTTTGTGAGAGGGTATTTCAGGTTTAGGGGAGGCAACTTGGAATTAAAAAAAATAATTGGAAGTGGAAACATACAGAGGGATTCAGATAGGACAATTGTGTGATAATTGTGCTCCAGAATAAGAAAGTCAAATAAAAAGAGAAAGGGCTAGAAGAAACAATGGACAGTTAAAATGGACTCTTTTTGAGCCGTTTTACATCTTTAAAACTCTGCTTAAATTCTTTCTAATTCTACATTGATGACAATTGCCATTCCTTCCATGTCCCAACAAAATTATTATACTCTAGATGCAATGGTCTGCATAAACTATGAATACACAATTCACATTGATCACCCCCTTGGACAAGCATTCAATTAATCTACTCAGGGTAAGCACAAAAATACATGCTACTATGACTTATTTCCTTTAGAACAAGAATTTCTAGAGACTAAAAAAGAAATGATTATCTCAGTGTGAATATTAAGTTAGTAAAGTGTCTGAGTGTCTGTATGTGTATACATGCGTATTATATCCCATGTGCTAGTGCCTATGCTCATTCATTTTATTGCACTATATTGCTTGAACCACTACTAGGAATTCTTATAATTAAAAGTAAGTACCCAAATGCCTAATTACATTTAGAAAAAAAATGTAAGTCCTTAGATGGATGGACTTTTGGATATTGTCTCCCTCCTTTTCCTCACTCCCTCTCCTCTCCCCAGCTTTTATTTTTCTTTAAAGATGTGTGCATGGTGTAAATGCATATATGATATATTTGATCATTATTTTGACATCCCCAGAGAACTGAATTGTCAAGTTCACATTTTTGCTATACTATTTTAATTAAAATATTTAATTAAATTTAAATTTTAACATAAATTTAATTAAAATATTTAATTAAATAATATAAAAATTGCTGGGACAAAAGGAGTGTTAAAATAATCTTTTAAAAAAGTAAAACACTAGAGAGGCTTATAGAAAAGTGACTTCTATCATGTAACCATGGGAAAATATTCTAAATTTTAAAAATTCAAAAAAAAAAAAAGAAAAAGGACTTACGTATAAAAAGTTTAAAATACAAAGTTTTCTTACCTCTACAGATGGGAACAGGAAAATCCCATGATGCTGTATTGACAGAATTGGCGATGCAGGTTAGTTGAGGATGACCATCCAGAATATAGCCAGTCACACAACTGTAGCGGATCTTATCACCAACATCAAATCGTGTGCCATATAATACACCTTTTGGTGGAACACCTGGATTCCCACAAGAACTACTTTGTAACTCTAAAAAGTTAAAAATAAAAATAAAAAAGTAGATTAGGGGACATACACAATAAGTAGATAATTTGGTTTTATTAAACTTAATTTTTGTCTTATTATTTGGGGAAGTAAGATTTGAGGAAAATACCCCTTAAGCATATTCATTATCTACTTGCCTAGAGGTTGAAAGAATAAAATTTTCCCATAATTATTTCTACACATACATATATGCATGAAAGTCAGTCATATATACATTTGAGGAGATTCATTGCTATTTGTTCAATGGAAATGATTTGAATAAAAGGTACTTTCATATTTCTTCATATTTCAGAAAATGATTGACTTCTCAAATATTATGCCAGAGGAGAATAAGTTTAATCACTTTGCATTACAATAAAACTGGTCGGCTTGAAGTTCTCCAAGTGCAATGCTTTATTTTCCTACTTCTGTGTATTTGTATAGGCTGCTGGAAATTCCTAGTTCTATTAAAAATTCAGTTCAAATGCATATATGTATATATATATATA
>NW_025374180.1:0-2677 GCF_016433145.1 Gracilinanus agilis
AGAAAGAAACTTGGAGATCACCTGGTCCAACCTCACAATTTTTTACCATTAAGGAAGCTGAGACCCAGAGAGGCTACTCAGTGGTCACTGTGTCTGTGGTAGGACAAAGATTCACACTCAGGTCCTCTTCCACTCTGGCCTGGAGCTGGGGTAAGTCCTGATCATGTATTCAAGGAGCCCCTCGGGGACAGGAAGCCTGTGACATTGTTGGACCCTCCTGTTTTGCTTTTCTCCAGGGTCAGCCCAGGCAACTGTCTGTTCCACAGGGGATTATTGCCCAGGCTATGAACTTTTTTCCATCCCTTTGAGGCCTCTTCACTGCTTGTTAGCGCCTCAGCAGGGAGGTAGGCAGCGGCGAGCATTGTGGGAGATTCAAATCAGATGTAGTTAATAGCTCTGGGAAAAGGTTGGGTAGTGAAGGAGCTTGAAAATAATGGCTAAAAAGGTTTAATTTTTAAAATGTCTATGAATGTAATTTATCCACGCTCTCCCTGCCTCCCATTACCATAGATAATGGAGAGGAGGCTAATTTAAATTCCCATTCAATGCAGGTTAGTTGGACTCCTATGGAGTAATGAAAAGTGTGGGATGGGGGCTGGGGTCCTCTCCTCCAGCTGCTGCTCTAAGGGAAGGGGATGCTTCAGTCAGGATGAATTTGCACGTATGACAGACTCAGAATCCCGAGACACTTTTTTCTTTATCACAGGCAGAATCCCTTTGGTGAATACTGGTTCTTCTGGGTCTCCTGGCCAAACTCTCCTGGCCAATCACTTAATACATTCTGGGAAAGCTGGGAAAGACAGGTCCATTTTGTGAACACACACATACACACACGGATACCTCGCCCTCCACTGAACTAACCCAATTTTCCATAGAAATATAGGAATCACTCCCCAAAGGACGGGGGATCCTCTCCCATCTGCCTTATCCTTCTCAACCCATTCCTTCATCTCTCTCCTGCTCAGGCAGCAATAATCCTTAACCTGTTGCGAGAATGACCAGGCCTAGTTTGTCCCCCAACAATAATATCCCCCTCATTCCTCCAACGTGCTAAAGCTCAGCGAGCCATTCATTGTCACTAACCTGATTACATTTCAGAGAATTTCTCAGAGACAGGCCAAAAGGCTAGACCAGGTAGCACATGCATCCCCCTTATTGCTAAAGCCACCACGACCCCAGCCTGCCTTGTTTCAGAAACGCCTGCCCCTCGAGTCCTCGGGGACAGATTTCTTTGCCCTCCAAAGCACAGAAGAGCGAGGGGGCGGCGGGGCAAGGTGGACAAGGGATGTTATCTGGTCTTCAAAGAGGCTTCAGCCCCAAATCTGACTCTCATGATATCAGAACTGGAAGAGACTCTAGAATATAGATTGTCAGAGCTGGTGAGAACCTCGGAGATCATCAAATCTATCCCCTTCATTGTACAAATAAAATTTAATCTCAGTAAGCTGACTTCTCCAAGGTCATACCGCACAGTACTTCACCGAAGTACCCCACCTCATTCATTTGGTTGGTCCTATTTGTAAAGAACTGTGGTAAGGCATGAGGGTTCTGAGCTATAATATCATGGAACTTGCCCTCCAATGGCTTTCAATGGAAAGATGTCCACATGGAGAACTATATTCTAAATGCCCATTGGTGAGGGGTGGGGGAAGAAGATACTACGGGATGACTTTGGGGGAACATTGGGAGGAAGCATCAATCCAGACCCTGCCCCCTTCAGGACTCGGTGAAGCTGCCCACCCATGGCTGTTTGACCATTCCTAGTTCTCTTGGGACCCATGGATGGGACCGTGTGAGCCTTCTGGTCTGAGGAGCTTCTCCCTGTCTCCCTAGTCCCTATTTTGGGCTGAGTTAAGGTTCAGCCCCTCACGTTGCTCGACAGGGAAGCAGCCAACCCAGTCTGGTTCCCCCAGATGGTACTGATGGTTGTTTTTTTGTTGTGTGTGTGTGCATGTGTGTGTGTTTTTCACGGCTTGCGCTCTCAGGCTTCAAAATGTGTGTCAGCAGCAACAGCAGCAACGAAGAAGCACCCGTCTTGAATGAAAAACAACTGGACGTCCCGGACATTATCGTCACACCTCCCACCCCCACGAATTCCACGACGGGGCCAAGAGACTCCAGGCACTCAGGTGAGGAGCCCCCCCGTGCAACAACTGCTAAGCCAGATGCCGTGAGAAGATGGGGGGAGGGAGGCCGAGGGAACGATTGCCACAGAGGCTGGGGAGTGTATTAGAGATGCCAAGCGGTTTCTCAGCCACTGTGAACAGCTTGTGGAGGGCCCCATCTGTGCAATCTCTTTCTCTGTCTCCTATCCCTTAACCGGGGTTATTAAAGATTTATTAATGAATCTGCACACACCTTCCCTGCTGGACCCTTCCCACGATTACTAGCCTCAGCAAGATGTGGCATGTTAAGTAATTAACCAGGCAGCTCCTCTCGGCAGCGAGAGGATTGATGAATGGGCTTGGGCTTGGAAGGGTGGCGTGGGACCACAGCATGGGGATGCCCCTGGAATTCAGAGTTGGGTTTTCATCCATCCACCCAGCAAACTGCTGTTTCTTCTCCTTCCTCCTCCTCTTGCTCCTCTTGCTCTTCTTCCTTCTCCTCCTCTTCCTTCTCCTCCTCTTCCTCCACCTCCTCTTCTTCCTCCTCTTCCTCTTCCTTCTCCTTTTCCTCT
>NW_025374181.1:0-5569 GCF_016433145.1 Gracilinanus agilis
TCTCTCTCTCTCTCTCTCTCTCTCTCTCTCTTACCTATCTCTGTCTTTCTGGCTCTATATCTGTCTCTCAGTTTCTCTTTGTCTGTCTGCCATTCTCTCATTGTCTCCAGACTCTTCCTCTCCTCCACAAATTATGTCCCTTAAAAATGCCTCATTTGATCCTACATCCCCAATAACTACCATCTTATATTTTCTCTCCATTTCTTAGCTAAATTCCTTGGGAAATTTACTTCTACTATCCCTTCTCCTCTAAAATATCTGAATTTTGGCTTCTAACCTCATCATCTGACTGAAACTGCTCTCCCCAAAATTATTAATGATACCTTATTTCCTAAATTTAATGATTATTTTTCAACTATCCTCTTTACTAATTTTTTCTCTCTCTTGACATATTTGATTAACTTCTCCTCCTGAATATTCTCTTCTGTGTAGGGTTTTTTTTATACTTTCCTCCCAGTTCTCTTGTTACTTGTTCAACCACTCATACAGTCTCCTTTCCTAAATTTTTATTCATGCCACACTCACTCCTTATAGGTTTCCCCCAAAGTTTATCCTTGGTCCTTTTCTTTCTTCTTTCTCATTTGGTGACACCATTAGCTCCCAAAGGTAAAATTATCATCTTTATTTAGATGATGACCAGATCATATCCCAGATATAGCCTCCCAAGTTCTATTTCTTCTTTTCCACTACTTTTGGAAATCTCAAACTAAATGTGCTATAAGCATTTCAGGTTCAACAAAGCAGAATTCATTCTTTCCCTCAAACTTTCTCTTTTCCCCAGCTTCCTTATTGCTTTTAATAGCAGGGCACCACCTTCCAGTCAGGCTCCCAACTTCAGGGTTACCCTGGGATCCTTATTCTCATTCACCTCACCTAATCAATCCATTATCAAATCAAGTCCTCTCTACCTTCACTCATTTTCTATATGTTCTCCTCTCTCTATTCAAAATGCTACCTCTCTAATATATACCTTCATCACTTCTCACCTAGACTATTTAAAGAGCATTCCAGTTGGTTCCCTGTCTAGAGTCTTTCTTCTATTCCAATCTATCTTCCATTCATCTAAGTGATTTTCCTAATATATATAGACCTATCCAACTCATCCCTTACTCACAGAACTCTAGTGGCTTACTATTACCTCCTGGATTAAATATAGAGCCCCCGATTTGGCCTTTAGAATACTTTATACTCTGGTCCTTTTCTATTTTTACTAGTCTCCATTCACTCTAGGATTCAGCCATACCAGCTTGGTTTTTCTTCCTGACATGTAACTTAATATATAAAATATAATTTAATTTCCCATCTCTATATCTTTGCTTTTCCCTATGCTTGAAATGTTCTGCATCTTTACCACCACCCCTTAGTTTCCCTATCTTTCCTCAAAAATAAATTCAAATTCCCCATTCTATAGAAGTCTTCTCCTGATTCATTTCTACCAGTTGCCATTTGCCCTATATATGTCTTAAATAGTCTAGCTATTTATATGTTGCTTCCTCCTTTAGAGTGTGAACTCCTTGAGTTCAGGGACGATATTTGCCCTTTTTTGGATTTCCAGTACTTAGCATAGTGCCTGGCACAGAGTAAATACTTTGCAAATCCTTGTGACTGACCAATAAGAAAGCTTGATTTCTCTAAATCTGCTTCCTCATCTGTAAAATGAGTCAATTGTACTAGATGACCTATGAAATTCCTTCCCATGTTCAATGCTATGATTTCTAATATACTATGCTGCCTCTCAGAACTGAAGACTATGACAAAAGCTAGGGAAAACAAGTCAGAAGGAGTGAGAAGCAAGGGAAGAGACAGGTCAAAAAAGCAAAAGGTCATAGCTTTTAAAAAATGTCTCCTTCTGTAGAATTCTTATTTTATTGACTTAGGAAGAACAGGGTGCTTATGGGAAGGAAAGATTAAATGACCTAAACAAATATAAGCCTCCTTATGGGATGAGGAGATAGGGAAAAGAAAACAAGAGTGTATAGAGAGGGAGGAAAATATTGTTTGTTTGCTATCTCTCTCATCTGAAATATGTAAGGGAAAAAAATTTCTCCTGCATGAGAAAAAAATACATATATTTCCCAACAGTGAAATTTATCAAATTGTGGCATGAGAGTTTTACTGACCAAGAAAAATCCAAGACTAGGATTTCTGATTTAATCACAGGGCCTAGACCTAATGCCCAATTTGCATTTGACACAGAGTAATGATTGCTTCATTATTTTGCATTAGTCTGATGTGATTTAGTCACAGTTCTGCCTAGAAGCAGGAGAATGGACTCCTTACCTACTTCTCCTACCTAAAAATAAAACAAAATGAAATAAATGAAAAAACAAATAGGTTGGGATTTAATTTAATGAGTCTTCCCCCCCTCAGCTTTGATATATCTTTAGAAAGAAACCAAGAAAAACACTAATTCAGGGTTTTTTAAAAAATATTTGCATTTGGAGGTGATATATATAGTAGAATTCAAATTCAAGTGTCCTTCAATTCTTCATTCATTAATTCAACAAATATTTATGAAGTTCCTATTCTATGCCAAGTACTGAGAATACAAAAAAGTATTGTTTGCCCTCAAAGAACTTAATTTTACTGGAGGCAAACAAAATTCACCATGGGACCCGTGGAAGAGTGAAGTGGTGACAATAGCAACAGGGAGGATCAGAACAGTTTGTGTGTTAGGATATGGCAGTTGAATTTTCTTGAAGGAAGCCAGAAGTTCTAAGAGTCAGTTTTAAGTTAAAATATTTATGAAATAACTTTTATAGAATTTTGAAATTAAAATGTTATTTTCCATTTCTTTTATCACCATAGTATCCCATGAACCTTCCTTGTCCCCTCCCTGAGAGCCATCCCATATGATAGATAGAATTTTTTAGTAAGGAAAAAAGTTGGCAGAACTGATGTCTTCTCATTTCTTTTCATTCAAGTCTCATTTGATCTTTATGTTTTTATTACATTTATTGTTAATTCCTTTTTGACATGTTATTTTTTTCCATTCACATTGTAGTTATTGTGTATATTGTTTTCTTGGCTCTGCTTACATAACTCTCCATCAGTTCAGATAGAGTTCTCCATGCTTTTCTGTATTCATCACACAAAACATTAAAGTACAGTAGGATTCCATTACATTCATGTGCCACATTTTAATTAGCCATTCCCCAATTGTTGGCCATCTATTTTGATTCCAATTCTTAGCAATCACAAATAGTTCTATTACAAATATTTTGGAATATATGAGGACGTTTTTTCTTATCAATGGCTTCCACAGGGTATAAGTGTAGAAATAAAATCTCTAGTTTAAAGGGTATGGATAGTTGTAATTTGATTTGTATAATTCTAAATTGTTTTCCAAAATGATTGCATCACTTCTCTGCTCCTCCAACAACCTATTAGTATTCCTTTCTCCATCATTTATGGTTGCCATTTTTTTTTGTCAATTCTACCAATTGTAAGGTGAGACCTCAGGGTTCTTTTAACTTGCATTTCTCTTATTAGTGATTTGGAGCATTTTTAAGTGATTGCTAATACTTTATAATTTTTCATCTCTTTTGGCTATTTCTCTATTGGGCAATGACTTTTGGTCATATAAATATATAAAATGTATAAATCTTTGACAACAAATCCTTATCAGAAAATTTGATGCAAAGATTTTTTCCCCATTTGAACACTTTCCTTCTTATCCTAAATGCATTGGTTGCCTGTAAAGAAGCTTTTCAGTTCCAAATTATCAAAGCTATTGACTTTATCTTTTGTAATTGTCTCTATCACTTATATAAGGACACACCTTTTACCTAAAGCTGTGAAAGGTATATGATCTCTTTCTCTTAATTTTTTTGATATTATGATCTTTAATATTAAGGGTATATATCCATTTAGAATGCATTGTGATATATAGTATAAGTCTAATTCCTGCCAAAGTGTTTTATAATTTTCCTAGTAGTTTTTATCAAAGGGAGTTTTTTCCTAAGTAACTTATATTTTCCATTTTATCAGACACTGGGTTATTTGAGTTCTATTGTTTCTGAAACCCAATCATCTAGTCTGTTCCCTTGATCTGTCTTTAAAAAAAATACCAGAGACTTTTGATGACTGCTGCTTTTTTGGGGAGTCTAAAAGTGTTATTCCCCCTTCATTCTTCTTTTCATAATTTTCCTAAATATTCTAAATATTTTTTTATTGAATCTTGTTATTATTTTATCAGTTTCTACAAAATTCACCTTTGGTCATTTGATTTGTAACTTTCATTGACTTTTATAAACTTTGGGCATGGTCATCTTCTCTGTCCTATAAAATAAGGATATAGATACCTCATAAGGCTAAAGAAAACATTTGTAAATATTAAAATTCTATAGAAATGTGAGTTATCATATTTATCCCAAAATATATGCAAAATAAATATAAAATAATTTCTGGAGGTGGGTCCTAGCAACTGGAGAGATCAGTATAAGACTTTTTTTAACCCCTTAATCTTCCACCTTAGAATCAATACCATGTATTGGTTCTGAAAGAGAAGAGTAGTAAGTAGTAAAGCAGTGGGGGTTAAGTGTATTCCCCAAGGCCATATAGCTAAGACATGTCTAAGGCCAGATTTGGACCTAAGACATCTAAGAAGTGGCATTCAAGCTTAATTTTAAAGTAACCTTGGAATTCTATGAGGTGGAGGTGAAAAAAGTCATGCATTTTAGGCATGGGAGACAGACCATGCAAAAGCAAAGATGGGGAGCAGCAAGTAGGCTAGTACAGAGAGAACACAGAGAGCCTAAAAAAGACAAATATGTAATAATTCTCAAAAACCAGACTGGAGTCATAATGTAAACCAAAAGTGCCAAACATGTAGCCCTAAAAGAGCCCACAACATCCTCAAGTGTAGACTGAACCAAATTAAAGTGTAATTGGAAAATATTTAAGAAAATAAATAAAAACACAATAAAGCAGATAATATTATATTTTAAGACTAATTCAATGTGTAACTCACAGGGATCCTTATGAACAGATTTTCAGTCCCTGTTTCTATTTGAGTTTGACATCATTGCTGTAAACAAATTTAAATTCCAGAGGAATTTATATTTGATCCCAAAGGAAATCTACTAATCAATAAGTAATCAATCTCTACTCAAAAGAGTTTATTGTCTAATAGAAGTGGCAATAAGTACATATATAGGTATGTGCACTAGAAATATAAAAAGAACAATTTGAAAGTGATCAAATATTATGTCATTTGGGAGAAGAGGAAGTTGTTAGCAGTGTAAGCAGTGTTTTGGCCACTACAAAAAAGTCACGGAGGATGACACAATATTTGGCAATCACAGAGTCATTATCAACCTTGAAATGAGCAGTCCCAATAGTGATGGAAATGAAAAGCAGACACGGGAGTTTTAGGTGTGCAAGTGGGTGGTAAGGAAGAGAGGTCAAAAAATGTAGACCAGTCTTTCTAGAATATAAAAGTGTATTAGTGAAGGTGGAGAGGAGAGAAAGTGAGAGGAAAAAAGAAAAGAAACAAAGAAAGGAAGGAAGGAAGGAAGGAAGGAAGGAAGGAAGGAAGGAAGGAAGGAAGGGAGGAAGGAAGGAAGGA
>NW_025374182.1:0-1921 GCF_016433145.1 Gracilinanus agilis
ATATAAAATAATCTAACTATATCTATAATATAAAATATAAATATAAACATGTTCATCATGACTATTTTTATTACATATATTTATCAACACACTATTTATATACACACAATATAGATACACATATCTATATTGTGTGTGTGCATGAGACACAACTTTAAGCCTCCAGAAATCTCTCTTTGGAAAAAAAATACTGGGAAGAAGTCATCAGACCCAAAATATAATGTGATTAGTGCCATGTGGAAAAGTGTTTGTGAATGGTTCAGTGTCACACTTAAAATGTGGTACCCAGAAATGAACATGATGGCAGAGTGCCTGGGACTTTCTTATGCATATTTTTCTAATAATTCAGCCCAAGTCATAAACATATCAGTGGGAGTGGGTTTATAAGCTATAAGATTTAGGAATACTTTTTTTCCTTAATGAAAAATCTATCAGCTAATTTTAAGAAATTGAGCTTGTCCATATTTCTATCAAAGCTACTTGTTCATGACTTTTATTTTTTAAAAACATGTATCTTATTTTAATTGAAATCATTTGTCTTTATATTACATTCATTTCATACTTTCTCTCCCCCTTCCCCACCCAGAACCATTCCTTAGTTCAGCAAAATGAACCAAAAAAATACGATAAGGTGTACCCAAAGCCTCCCACCTGTGCAAGGAATGGACAAAGACTCATTTTCTTTTCTTTCTACTTTTTTTAAACCTTTACTTTGTGTCCTAGTATAAACTCAAAAATAGAAGTTCAAAGGCTAGGCAAATGGGATTAAGTGACTTGCCCAGGGTCACATAGCTAAGAAGTATGTGAGGCCAGATTTGAATTAGTTCCTCCTGACACCAGGCCCAGTCCTCTCTATATTGTGCGACTTAGCTGCCCCAAAGATGCATTTTCTTAATCTACCTTTAGGGCCAAACTTGTTCATTATAATACACTATTTGCTTTCTTTTTTTGTGTGTGTGGTGGGGGGATGGGGTTCTTTCTATCTACATAGTTGTACTCATTGTGAATGTTTTTTACCTGATTCTGTTTACTTCTGTTTGTGTCACTCATATAAGTCTTCTCATGTTTCTATGAAGTATTCATATTCAATGTCTTGTACTACAGATGTAAGCTATAGTTTTGAGGGGCTGTAGATTCATAGAACATCTGGAACAAGAGGTAGATTTTTAGAAAGAACATGTGTGATCTGTGGGCTTACTCCTAAGTACTATGCCTAGAAGTTATTATTTCTCTTAATCCTTGGAAGTCTTCTTTTTTTTTTAACATTTATTAATAATCATTTTTAACATGGTTACATGATTCATGCTCCTACTTTCCCCTTCACCCCCCGCATTCCCCCCACTCATGGCCGATGCACATTTCCACTGGTTTTGTCATGTGTCCTTGATCAAGACCTATTCCCAAATTGTTGGTGGTTGCATTGGTGTGGTAGTTTCGAGTCCACATCCCCAATCATGTCCACCCCGACCCATACGTTCAAGCAGTTGCTTTTCTTATGTTTCCTCTCCTGCAGTCCTTCCTCTGAATGTGGGTAGCATCTTTACCATAAATCCCTCAGAGCTGTCCTGGGTCATTGCATTGTTGCTGGTACAGAAGCCCATTACATTCGATTTTACCACAGTATATCAGTCTCTGTGTACATATACCACAGTTTGTTCAGCCATTCCCCAATTGAAGGACATACCCTCCTTTTCCAGTTTGTTGCCACCACAAAAAGCGCAGCTATAAATATTTTCATACAAGTCTGTTTATCTATGATCTCTTTGGGGTACAAACCCAGCAATGGTATGGCTGGATCAAAGGGCAGGCATTCTTTTATAGCCCTTTGAGCATGATTCCAAATTGCCAGCCAGAATGGCTGGATCAGTTCACAGCTCCACCAGCAATGCATTAATGTCCCAATTTTGCCACATCCCCTCCA
>NW_025374183.1:0-6200 GCF_016433145.1 Gracilinanus agilis
CCTCCTCTTCCTCCTCCTCTTCTTCCTTCTCCTCTTCTTCCTTCTCCTCTTCCTCCTCCTCTTCTTCCTCCTCCTCTTCCTTCTCCTCTTCCTCCTCTTCCTCCACCTCCTCTTCCTTCTCCTCTTCTTCCACTTCCTCTTCCTTCTCCTCCTCTTCCTCCTCCTCCTCTTCCTTCTCCTCCACATCTTCCTCCTCCTCCTCTTTCTTCTCTTTCTCCTCCTCCTCTTCTTCCTCCAAAGAGAAATATGGCCCCAGATGACCAAACAGGCTAGACTGGGTAAGCACATGGCATCCCCCTTGCTGCTAAAGCCACCACAACCCCAGTCTGTCTTGTTTCAGAAACATCTGCCCCTCGAGTCCCCAGGGACAGATTTCTTTGCCCTCCAAAGTGGGGCAAGATGGAAGAGGGTGCTAGAACAGAGGGAAGGATCAGATCCTGCAGCACGAGGTAGCCCTCACCTGGTTTTCCCTCATGTGAGCTCACTTTTGGGGTAGGATTTTCTGGACTCTCTGGCAAGACTGAGCTTCCTCAGAGGATGGAAGTAGCCTGTCCAAGGTCCCACAGTGAGGCTTTGGTAGAGTCAGAATCCAAACCCACTTCTGCTGCCAATCAAATATTCTTTCCACTATAGTACATGGCCTCATTTATTTGGCATGTGCTGTGTATAAAGAAAGAACTGTGTCATGCGCTGGGGGACTAAGGGATATAAGCTAATGGTATCTGCCCTGGAGGAACCTTTTAGAAAGAAAGCTAGCAGGGGCAGCTAGGTGGTTCAGTAGCCAGAGAGCCAGGCTTTGAGACAAGAAGTCCTGGGTTCAAATATGACCTCAGATACTTTCTGGCTATGTGACTCTGAGTAAGCCACTTAACCCCCATTGCCTAGCCCTTACTGCTTTTCTGCCTTCAAACCAATGTTCAGTGTTGATTCTAAGGTGGAAGGTAAAGGATTTAAAAAGAAGAGGGAACAGCTGGGTAGTTCAGTGGATTGAAAGCCAGGCCTAGAGATGGGACGTCCTGGGTTCAAATATGGCTTCAGCCACTTCCTAGCTGTGTGACCCTGGGCTAATCACTTAACCCTTATTGCCTAGCCCTTACCACTCTTCTCTCTTGGAACCAATATGCAATATTGATTCAAAGGTAAGAGTTTTTTGTTTTTAATTTTAAAAAATAGAAGGATATTTATCCATAATAAAATAAATAACCGCAGCCACATAATATGGTGAATGTATCATTAGACTCAGACTCAGGAAGACCTGGATTCAAATCCTGCCTTTATACACTTTCTAGCTATGTCACCTTGGGCAATACTTCTCATTAGTTTTTATGGCTCAATTGTGTTCTTTGTGGGTTTTCTTGGCAGAGATAACTGGATTGATTTGCCATTTCCTTCTCCAGTTCATTTGACAGATGAGAAAATTGAGGCAACCAAAGTGAAGTGATTTGCCCAGGATCACACAGCTAGGAAGTGGCTGAGGCAAGATTTGAACTCTAGAAGATGAGTCTTCCTGACTTCCAGCCTAGTGCTCTATCCAACTGTCACCTAGCTGCCCCTATCTTCAGTTACCTTATCTGTAAAATGGGAACAGTAATACCACCTACCTCAAAAGAGTGTGAAAATCAAATGAGATAATATATTAAAATGTTTACCAACCTTGTGAGGAATATTCATACAAAGATTTGTAGTCAGGTAGAACTGGGTTTTGGTGTGATCCAAGACAAGTCATATAGCTTTTCTGGGGTCTCAGTTTCCCAATCTGTAAAATGTAAAATCTACGACCAACAGCCTTAAATGCTGTAGAAAGAGAAATCGTCTCTTACCACAAAAGTACTGCAAAATGGTGCAAATTATCCAGCTAGACGTAGAAAGCCCTCTGGGCTGAGCATCAAGAAACCTGGCTTTGCCACTTATTTTCTCCATCTAAGCCTTAGCTTCCTCTCTTGCAAAATGAGGAGAATGATCAGCCTGGGCCAGTCCATTTGAAGGCCTGGATTTGAATCCCAGCTCTAAAATTGACAAGCCGAATGGCCACTGGCAAAGCAATCTCCTGCTCTGGCCTTTGACTTCCTCCTTCACACAATGCAGCCCCATCAGAAATAACACTGTGAGTCTGGGACCCTTGTCAGGCTTCCAGGAGTGCTGTGTACATCGGACAGGAGCGTGACTGGAAAGCTTCAAAAAGCTAACAAACCCTCATCCCTCTAAGCACAAGAGTATTATACCAGATCCCTGGGGGGGGGGGGCTCTCTGTAAAACCAGACCCCAAAGACCACCAAGGTACACCCCCAAGATGATGCTCTATGTCTCTCTGAACAGAGTGGGCAAGATCAGAGTGTCAAGGGATGATCTCTCCTGGCTGCTAAAAAGCCCCAACCTCAAAGGCAGGAGACCCAAGTTCTAGCACCATCTTGGGAAGAGCAGCTAGGTGGCTCAGTGGCTAGAGAGCCAGACCTAGAGACAGGAGTTCAAATCTAACCTCAAACATTTCCTAGTTATGTGACCCTGGGTAAGTCACTTAACTCTCATTGCTTAGCCCTTACAGCTCTTCTGCCTTGGAACCAATACTTAGTATTGACTCCAAAACAGAAGACAAGGGCTTAAAAAATAAAAATAAAAAGGAGATGAGACCAGATAGTCTGGATGGTAATAACCTCAGTGCTTTGAAATCCTCATTGTTTTTGACAGATACAGATGTTGCTTCTCCATTTTTTCTCCCCAGTGTGGCCAGATGAGACTGCGTCTTACTCTGATGATGGAGAAATAGATATCGAACCCTGAGAAGACACACCGAAGATGCCGTGTCCTTGGAAGCCTTCTCTGATGTTTCTCTCTGAAGGAGGAAGACTGTTCTGTTTCCTCTCACACTATGGCCTCATACTTTAGTTTTTTCCTCTCTCCAGATGCCCTAATGGTGACATGTCCCATTGGGTAAAATTCAGTAAGTCTGTTGGAACATTCAGGGCTGAAAGAGACATGAAAGTGGAAGAAAAGAGCAAGGTACCTTCCTTGACCACGTCTAGAACAATGGCCAGCAGCAAAAGAAGCCCGGACTAAGGGGATCAGACTCACCTATCAGACTCAATGTGGAGAAAGAAAGGGGAAAATCTATGGTGGTATTTCCCATAATCTACAGAATTTTCTCCACTAGCAAACCACACATTGGCACCCATGTCATGGGGACCCTCCAGGTGTGATGTGCCACAAAAAATGGATTGTGCAATGTGGCTCTGAACAAGACCTTCTTGCAAGATAAGTAGTTTCTCTTTTTTCCCCCAAATGTTTTACAAGTATTGGAAAAGGTTAAATATGGTTTCTAAATTGAATTTATGGATTGGTGAGGGATTTCCTGTTTGGTTCTTTCTTGTTTTTTCATTACAAATAAAGATCTTTCTGAAACACGCCATGAATCTCACTTCCTGGGTGATTAAGTTGAAAGGACTCCCACCAAGCAGGTCTTAAGAAGATAAGAGAAGATGTAGATATCAAAGGCCAAAGGTTTGACTTTCCCAACTAACTAGTGACCATGGACAAGTTATTTCTCCTCTCTGGGCTTCATCTTCCTCAGAAATGAGGGAGTTATTTTTCTATGTCCCTTCCAACTCTACCAGGCAGTGTTCCAAAGTCTTTCATAGATTTCATATTCTATTCATCTTTTTTTTTTCCTATTAGTCTTCAGTAATAGTCAATCAATCTAATGCTGGAGGGGTCTGGAGGCCCCTCTAGGATGTCCTTACTGATTTTCTGTAAAGAAGCTAGACAGGATTTCTTTTATGCAATTTCTTCTTCAACCCCTGACACACAGAAAGGACCCAGTGAATGGGTGTTGCGATGATAAGAGCACTGGATATATAATCAGATGGCATTGGTCTGAATTCTGGATCTTCTCTCTACAATGTGTAAAACTTTGGTCCAATAAATCATTTGCCCAAACTGGGCATCAATTTCTTCTTTTGTAAAATGAAAAAAAAAATGTCTTTAGCTAGTGCCATCTTATGAAGGTTTTAAGTAGTTTCTCATTTTTATGTTGGCCCATTTCAAAAGGCCTTCCTAATTGGATCCACCTAGAAATCCAATCCATGGCTCCTGTCGCTCTTAGAAATGTCCCATCAGTATTCTATAAAAGAACACCATAGAGCAGTCCCAGTTTCAGTGTCAGGAGGTATGGGTTCCAGTTCTGACCCTTTCATTAACCAGCTCTGTTGTTTCCCCACCATGAGGCTCCCTCATTCTCCTCTTCTAAAAAATAAAGTGGATGGAAGAAATGATTTCTGCATTCCTTTCTAGTTTTATCATCACTTCACCTAACAGTGCTTTAATTGGGTTGGACGTTTGCCAAAGGGAGACACAAGGGATGGTAGGTGTGATTATAAACATTAGCTAAGACAACAATATGAGCCTAGCAACAGGCTGGGAGGGTGTCTTCCATGGATCAGCCTGGAAACGCTGAGACAGAGGCTCATCCTCCGAAGGCTGGCCCTCAAATGGTGATGTTTGGGGATGCAGCGATTTATGAAATGAGCAACCAAGTAATGGCGGAGCCACAAGCTGCCTTGGTGGAAGCAGTCCTTTATACTGGCCACAGAACCATAAGGTCCTGGAGTTAGTAAGACCACAGGGCTATGTGCCAGATGGAGAGGAACTTAAAAGGATGTGCTCGTGGGAGCTGAATTCCTACGAGGCCAAATGAGCAGCTGCACCCGGACCCAGAAACTGGATCAAGTCCAGGGTTGGTGATGCTCTCCACAATGGAGCCAATCCCAAGCCTTTGGAAGGAGGGATGCATTTCATTATCTGGCTCAGGATAAGGCCACTTTACATACTTCTCTCAATAAGAGATTTGACAGATAGGGCTGGAAAAGTTGGTACATTGGCTTAGGCCATGTTCTTCTATTTTTAAATTACCTTTTCTGGGAAATGATCAGATTGGGAAGGATTGAAAGGGACAGCAGAGGCGGAGATGGAGAGATAATGTCACGGAAGCCACGAACATGAACTCGGAGAGATATTGGAGGATAGAAGAACTTGGTGTGCTATGGTCCATGGGGTCACAAAGAGTGGAATGTGACTCAGTGTCTGAACAACAACAAAACATCAGCTTTGCTGTTGGGGTTGAGTTCCAGACACTAGCTATGTGACCCTGGGCAAGACACAAATCTCCATCTGCCTCGGTTTCCCCATCTGTAAAATGGAGATAATAATAGCACCTACCTCACAGGCTTGTCAGAGGGATGAAATGAGATAATACTCGTAATGCACTTTGGAAACATTGAAGTACTACATTGATGCAAGTTATTGTTGTTGTCAATGCTGTTGTTATGGCAACCCTGGCCTTGGTACTACCTTAGGCATGTTGCTTCGTTTTCTGATCCTGTTTCCTTCTCTGCAAAAGGAGGTGATTGGACAATATGATCACTAAGGTCCATTCCAGCCCCAACCTTCTGCTAAGGTCCCAGTCCTTAGCAGGCATAGTATATTCCACTCTCTGGAAATATTATTTAGAACATTTATTGAATACCAAATCATAAAGAACATTATTTTTATTCAGGAAATTAATTGAAGATATTAAAATTTATTTTTTCTCATTTAAAAAAAATTTTTTACCAATTAATTACATGTAATAACAAATTTCCACATATGTTTCTGGAAGTTATATGGTCCCAATTGTCTTCCCCCTTCCTTCCCTCCCCCTTCCTGGAGCTGGCAAGCCATTGGATCTGGGTCATACCTGTATTATCATGCATAACATATTTCCATGTTGTTCATTTTTTTAAGTGACTAATCTTATAAAACCAAAACTCCCAAACATAAACCCAAATAAACATTTGAAAAATTGTATGCTTTCATATGTATTCCTGCTCCAATAGTTCTTTCTCTGGAAGTGGATAGCTTACTTTGTCCTAAGTCTCTCAGAATTGTCCTGATCATTATTTTGCTGTTAGTAACAAAGTCTATCACATTTGATTGTTCCATAATATTGCTGTTACTGTGTACAGTGTTTTCCTGGTTCTGCTTATTTCGCTCTGCATCAGTTTATGGAGGTCTTTCCATGCTTTCTGAAATCATGCCTTTCATCATTCCTTATAGTACAATAGTGTTCCATCCCCATCATATACCACAATTTGTTCAGCCATTTCCCAATTGATGGGACATCTCTTTAGTTTCCAATTCTTTGCCACCACAAAAAGAGCAGCTATAAATAT
>NW_025374184.1:0-3149 GCF_016433145.1 Gracilinanus agilis
GATTAAGAGAAATGTATGGCACAATTGAAGGCAGGGAAAACTCAGTTAACTTTCAATACACCATCATGAATAATGCAGATAAGGCTAAATGGTAAGATGTTTAGAACTGTTATATAATCAGAGGCTAAAATCAAAGATATTTATCTCTATCTAAACATATACCTATTAATATCTGGCTGAATTACTGCTTTTTTTTCTCACTGTATGACTGTGGAGAAGATATTTTGTCTTCTTGTCACATCTATAACATGGAAGTCCTTGCTTAAATTATCACCAATGATCCTTTCAGCTGTAAATTCTATAATTCTATGAGAGAACAGAAATAGTGACCAGTATGAGATCTCTATAAAATCTTCATGCTAATTATATACACATTTGAAGAGATAGTTTTAGATAGAAAAAGGAACCAGAGGTTCAGAAGGTAAAATGGACACTTCTGATCACATAAAATTAAAGTGTTTTTTGAAGAAATAAAATAAATATGGCTAAAATTAGATGATAAAATTTGAATAAATCTGCATCAAGTTTTATAATAAATGTTTCATTTATTATCTATATAGGGAACTGAGTCAAATTATAAGAATAATTGATTAATGGTCAAGAGATAGTAATAGGCAATTTCCAGAGGAAGAAATGCAGGCTATAAATTTTGTTGAGTCATTTTAGTCATTCTAGTCAATGAATTTCTATTTGGGATTTTCTTGGCAAAGATATTGGGATGATTTGCTATTTCCTTCTCTAATTTATTTTAAAGATGAGGAAACTGAGGCAAACAGGGTTGAATGACTTGTCAAGAGTTACACTTCTCTGAGTATGTCTGAATCCAAATTTGAACCAATGGAGTTGTCTTTTTTACTCTAAGCCTAATGACCTATCCATTTTAATACCTAGTTATAAATAGTTATATTTTAAAAATTAACTTTAAATTACTATAGGTTTATCTCGCTTGATTGTATATATTTGTTAAAAAATTTCATTTTAATTTTTAGTTTTTATCTACAAGTAGAGAAGGGAAGTAGCAATTACTGATACTAACATTTTTATTTAAAAAGAGTATAAAAGAGGGTTATTAAAATATATTTTAAAATATACAGAGGGAATAGAAGGAAGTACAGGGGAAAATAGAGTCAGGCATGTTAACTTCAAAAACAACCTATTATATACTTTAAATATATAAAAGTAAGCTGCATATAATAGAGATTTATAGTTTCACATATATCTTCTTTCCTGTTCTTTTAATGTGTTAATGTTTATTTCCCTTTTTGATATTCATTAAATTAAGAAAACTTTTCAAAGAAAATAGTTTATATGTATATGTATATATTCATGGAATCGTCTGGTCATCTTCCACATTGATCTTTTGGAAAGTGTAGTATTCCGTATTTATCAAACATATAATTTTGTTTGGAGTCTATTTGTACAAAGGTTAATGTCCAAATTCTTTCTCAAATGCATTTAAGACTCCTCTTTTTTTTTTCTTTTATTCTCTAAATTCTGGTCCCTATCAATGGTCTATAAATTGTCTCTGTCACATGTAGTATAGATTTATTAACTCAATGGACTGTTACCACATATATGACACAAAAATGTCATAATCTGTACAATAAATATTTTAGTTCTATTTTTTCTGTTCATAATTGCAAACTTTTCTCTTTTGAATTTTCATGATTATCAGTGAGGGGAAGCCCTAAAATAATTCTGTGAGATTTGATACTAAGAATCCAATGTCATTCATAATCAATAATATCTAGAAGTTCACAACACTCCTAATGAATCTTTATCCCACCTAGACTCTATGATAGAAATTCTTTATGATTATAGTGAGCATTTCAGTGAGCATGCAGTTCCTTATTTTATGCCTTACTGGACATGAGTAAACTAAGGATTATTTATCTCTATCAATGAATTTCTATTTTAATAAATGAAAGGATGAATGAATGTGGAAGTATTTTTTAAGAACTTAGTATATGCTAATCACTATTCTGTGTGCTGGAATATTAATATAAAAAACAAGATTATCCATTTTCTGAAGGAGCTCACATTCCAATAGGGAAGAAAGCATACACAGGAGGTTTAAGCTAGTGAATTATTCAATCAAAAAGAATTTATTAAAGACATGAACTGCTTGGGACTGGACTAAATGACAGGAATTCAAAGAAAGGTCAAAATATAACTTCTTCCCTCAACCAAGTAATTGATATAACCAATCAAATCCTTAGGGACTCACTAATAAGGGAGACAACATGCATATAACTATGTTAATATAAATATAAATGGAAGAAAATCTGAGAGGAAAGGGAATAGTAGTAGTGAGAGGTAGGAATAGGGAATGCACAAATAAAAAAAGATCTCTTGGAGAAAATGAAATTTGGGCTTCTTGAAGGAAGCAAGATTGAAGTAAGGGAGAAGAACTTTCCAAGCCTAAGGAAGAGTCAAGAAAAAAGTACAGAGTTGGAATATGAAGTGTACTCTTTGGGTAACAAGTACATTAAGCAAAGTTGGCAACTGATTGAATATGAGTGAGTAAGAAGAGGAAGAGTCAAAGGGGATTCCAAAACCTTGATATGAATTGACTGATAGTAATGCCATCAGCAGAATAGGAAAGTGTAAGAGAACAGGCAGGTTTGGAAGAAATTGATGGTTTCAGTTTTAAAGTTTAAGCTGTCTATTGTATACACAAAGATAATCTATATCAGCCAATAAGGAATATTGGACTAGAACTTTCAGGAAAATTAAAATTGGGATTCATTTGTTTAAAAGTAAATGAAGCTACAAGAATGGAAGTTATTCCCTAAGGGAGAAAGCATGAAGAGTGATACAAAGAGGATCAAGAGCATCAGGCTAAAGAAGTCTCATGATTCTAGGAAAGGTGGAAAATGACAATGTAGGAATAAAGACTGAAATCAGATATTGAGAAGTAGAGCAAGCAAAAGCTCCAAGTCATGGGTGTAGCTTAATTCCCTGTGTTTAATAAAGAATAATAATAAAGCTAAAAATAATAACAGTTATACAGAGCTTTAAATTTTGCAAAACACTTTCCAAATATCTCATTTTATTCTCACCATAACCCCCTGAAGTATTATTATTATCATCATTATCTTCAAGATGAAGAATTCAATGTCTGAAAAGGTTTTGTGGCTGACTCAACA
>NW_025374185.1:0-4832 GCF_016433145.1 Gracilinanus agilis
CTCACACACACACACACTCACACACACACTAGTAGCTAGGGGATTTAGGGAATCATGAATTCAGAAACATACATCTTTGAAACCTGTCCTAGGAAAGCTGGTCTCAGCCTTGATTTCACTCCTCTAATTAACAGGGGAAGGTGTGTATCTTTCTGCTTGCCTGTGAGCTCGGCATGCACAGAGGCCCACAAGGAAATTTGCCAGTTCATTGATTCAGGATGTAAATCAATTCAAACTTAATTTGAGGTACTTCATTTAGACTTCTTGTTGGAGCCCGTGATCCGTAGCTAATCTTGTTTGTGCAGAAGCAGAAACGGAGGTTAATGGATATAGGATGACAGATTATGGAAAGAGATCAACCACTTAAACTCTGGCTTAACCTAAAGGCAACATCAGGATGCGCTTGGGCGACTTGTTTAAATATTCTTTTTATCATGTGCTTTTAAAGAAAGGTTGCTTTATGAAGTCACTGGGTAGGGGGCTGGGGGGACATGGAGTGGGCCAGAATGGACAATGAAAGACCTTCAGCCAAGCTAGGGGAGCAACAATTGGTTAGGAGCTTAAAATACAGGATCTCCATCCTAGGAACTGAAGGGTTTTTCATTGGAAAGGGACCTTCAAGACCATCTGGTCCAACTCCCACGTCTTTCAGATGGGGAACCAAATCCAGAAAGAGGAAGCTTGCCCAAGGCCAAATAAGTGAATAGGCTAGCTAGGACTCAACAGCTCTGTGGTATTATGGATTACAAAATACTTTCTTCACACAAACCCTGTGAGGTTCTAAGTATAAGTATTTAGTGATCTTCATGTCAAAGATGGGGAAACTTGCCCATTTTGGCAAAGTACCAGACCTAGGACTGGAATTCAGGTTTGTTGAGGGCAAGGATAGAGTTCTCTTCTTTACATTAGGCTGCCTCCTTACTAACCAGGACAGCTGAGAGGGAGCTTAGAGGTCATTAAATCCAGGGGTTCTGGATCAACAGGTAAATTTCAGGGGGTCCAGGAACTTGAATGGGAAAGAAATGATATCTTTATTTCAATATAATTAGTTTTCTTTGAAATCCTATATTTTTTGAATATTCTTTGTTTTTTTCTTATATATTTTTATACTTTTATATATTCTTGTATATTCTTTTTTCTTTGTAATCCTATATATATCTTAAAACATTATTCTGAGAAGGGGTCCACAGGCTCCATTAGATTGCCAGAGGGATCCGTGACACACAAAACCTAAAAAAACCTGGTCTAATCCAATATTTTCATTTTACAAAAGTGAGGAAACTGAGGTCTAGAGATAGGAAAGTGTTTCAGCCAAGAACATACTGTGAGTAAGCAGTAGATCTTAAGAGTATTTGAATCTTTTGACTTCCAATTTGGTGTTTATGTTTTTAAAGAAAAGAACAAAAAGTTTATATGTTGGGGGCTGGATTGTCCCCTATTTAATGTCAACAAATTTCTTGGACCTCCCAGTAGATAGTAGTTTTGTCGTTAGCATCTGTCAATTATGAAAGCAATCGGTGGCCAAAAGCCTAAAATCAGTAAGACTTTTGATGAAATATTGTTTTATTATTAATTGCAGCAGTACATATGAAACATAGAAATACTATATATGTATATGAGACGTATCACTCATTTAGTTTACACAAGGCAGTTTTGGTCACTCATTATGTTGAGTAGTGCTATGTACTTTTTTTTTTTTCAAACTCTTACCTTCCATCTTAGAATCAATACTGTGTATTGGCTCCAAGGCAGAAGAGTGGTAAGGGCTAGGCCATGGGGGTTAAGTGACTTGCCCAGGGTCACACAGCTGGGAAGTGTCTGAGACCAGATTTAAACCCAGGAATTCTGGTCTCTAGACCTGGCTCTCAATCTACTGAGCTACCCAGCTACCCCCTAGTGCTATATATTTTGTTGGAACTAAGAAAGATCAAAGGAGAGGCAGTGCAGCAGATATATGGCTGGCCTCAGGGTCAGGGGAACCCGCTGTTTGAAGTTCTGTTTCTTATACCTATGGGTTGTCTAGCCTTGGATAAATCACTTCATCTCTTAGCTCTCCAAGCAACTCGCAACTCTCTAAGATCAATGGTTACAGGTAAAGCTATAGATCAGCTTTGAGGGAGAGAGCTTTCATACAGGGAGTTCCTCATACCAATGAAATCTGAATCAAAAAAGATCAACCTGACAATGTCTGGCAAATCTATAGATTCATGGGCCATTTGAAATAACTTCTCACTTCTCCTGCAGTCCACAATCCCTGAGGTTGGGAACTTCTACTAGAGGGAATTGATTTCTTCATCTCAGTTATTGACCTTACGAAGGAGGCTCCTAAAGGGCTCTGAAGGTCAAGAACTGCAAACCAATTCACATTTCTGCGTTCAAGTCTCAGCTCCTGAACTGACTTCTGTGACCTTCAGTCATCCTCATAAACTGTCAAGGAGGACAGTAATATTGTTGTGGAAATCAAGGCTTCTGAGGTCAATGTGGTATTCTTGCCACAACAGCACACTGTCCAGTCTCTGCCCTGTCTGCCTAATTGGGTTGTCGTAAGAGTAGGAGAGGGCTCCAGTGGTAAAGTCCTAGAGAAATAAAAATAACAAAGATCACTCTGACAGTGCATTGACTCTTTCCTTACAACACTCCCGTGAAGTAGGAAGTGTCTCAGAAGAGAGGACCAAGGCACAGAGAAGGGAAGAATTTTCCCCAGGAAGGAAATGCTGGAGCATCAACGGGAACCTTGGCATCCTCCCATCACATCTGATACTCCTGTTATGCAATGCTGCCACTCCAGAAACCTTCTCTGAAAAAATTCAGGGAGGAAGGTGAGCATACTTCATTGGGGCACTCCCTAGAATACGTAGGGCAGAGAGAAAAAAGGTCTTGATAGACTGAATAGAGCAGAAAGTTAATAAATGTTTGTTGAATTATGACTAGAGACAATGAGGCTTGTGACTGCACAATTCTGCTTCATTGAAATCCAACTCAAGAGCAAATCAAGGATTCATCTGTGATGCCATTGGTCCTCTTCAGTAACAAAGGATGAAAAACAACCACAACAAGTTGCTTCTCCCTCTTTCTATTTATTCCTCCTCCCCTTTCATGAAGAGAGACCATACTGGACTTTGGTTCAGTCTAGGTGAGAAAGTCCCTAAGCAAGTTCCCATGGATGCCCACACTTTAAGCAAAAATCTGATGCTATTGGTTTCTTTTCTTCAAGTTATCTGGAAGAGTAAAACTTGAACAAAAGACACTGGGGCATTAAGATGAGAAAGCTGAACTCTGAGCCTGGAAGACCTTTATTCAAATCTCAGTGGCTTTGTGATATACCAGGCAAGACTCTCAATATTGCAATACCTCAGGCAAATGTCTAAGTTATGAAGAAGGTGTTAGTCTTCTTTGATAAGAGTAAATAAATCCCCTCACTGGGAGTTCTTAATGCCAATGAAATTATAGGTCTGGTAAAATTTAAATTACCAAGCAAATGCAACTCTATAAAAACACCCAAGAGTGGGAAGAACAAAGGATGCTTCTTAATTGAAATAAGAACTTCACCGTTTCTATGGATCCATAGTTTCACCAACATGGATTCTTCCTCTTATAAGATTCACCAGGGCTTATCATAAACATCCATTCCTCATCCTGGGGAGCTCTTTGTCCCTGTATTTTAATATATATTACAAAGAAGATACCTTGACTTACTGGGTCCTTGACGTAATCCTTTGAGTCTTCGATGGATGCTGGAGCAGCACTTAAATATTTATTATTCTGACTTTTTTCCTTTATGACCTTTTCCCTTACTCTCCCTTTCACACAGTCCTTTCATGATCTCTTTTTTGATATTTTCTTGAAAGTTTAAAATGTACCGGGACTTATTTATACCAACAATGCATCTCTCTTTGATTTTTCAAGAATTGTGGTATTCTTTCATTGTGTAGAATAAATGATTGATTTATGAGTCCCCCTATCCCCCCAATCTCTTAGTCATCCCTCCACTTTCGAATAGCTCTGTAATAGGGAATTAGTCAATGAGATCTCAGGCCTGGAAGCATGTACCCACTTCTAAAAGCACACCAATCAGCCAGTTCCTCATTATAACTTCAACTAATTTAGTGATTCTTATAATTCTATGATTAGAGTTTCATTCCTTTGAGTTAAAAATGACCTCCTCTTGCAATCCCCATTGGAGAGAAGAAGCTATTTCTTTATATGTAAAATGGGAAAATTGAAATAAATGTTCTCTAAGATCTTTCTCAATTGATTGTCCTATAATCCTTAGATTAGAAGAACTATCACATTGCAAGTCATATTTTCCCTTCCAAGTATTCATATAAGGAATTTATTCTAAGGCAGGAGAGTGGTAAGAGCTAGACAACTGAGGTTAAGTGACTTGTCCAGGGTCACACTACTGAGAAGTATCTGAGATCAGATTTGAACCTAGGTCCTCCTGGCTCCAGACCTGGTAGTCCATTCCCTGTGCTACCTACCTGTCCTGTGTCATATCATTCTTAGTGTGAACAGGTTGGGCAAGTTCTGGTGGTCAGAAGATCCAGGTTGTAGACTTGTTACTTACTTGTTTTATGAACATGGGGTAAGTTGTTTGCCTTTTTTGGACTGTAGTTTCCTCATTGATAAAATGAGGTGGTGGTTGGTGGTTGGACTAGATAATCTCTAATGTTTCCTTTGCTCTAAATGTTATGATTCTATTCCTGGTTCTCACAGTTGAATAGAACACTGACCTGAGTTGCACAAAAGAAAATTCAAAGCAATCCTTTCTTTGTCTCTCCCTTCCCTTACCTTCCCTCCTTTCATTCCCTCCTTTCCTTCCTTCCTTCCTT
>NW_025374186.1:0-2950 GCF_016433145.1 Gracilinanus agilis
TATATATATATATATATATCAGGGTTCCATGTCACTTCTTTGGAGAGGACTAAAATCTCTGATGTTTTAGTTGTATTCTTAATTTATCTAATGTAAAGAGAGACCTGTGTACTACAATGGAACTGATGTAATTTCAGCATTTCACTTCAAAAGACAACATATCTATGCCTGCATTTCTCCTGCCCCTTTTCCATCCTGATCCCTTTATCTATAGCCTAAAAAAGGAAATTTAAACATATAACTATTTTCTGAAATGACAGTGGCCCAGAAATACTCCTGTCTACTATCCAACTTATTTGTCATCCTGTATTCCCGGAGTGATGATTCATTCTTGTTCTGTGATAATTCTATTGGTATTGGATGAGATCTAGATTTAAGGCCATCATCCCTTGTCACTAGTTAATTTTATGTCTGTGAGTAAAGTCTAAACCTACTGTGGGCTCGTTTTCTTCACCTGTATTAAATGAAGAAAGTTGATCAAGAGATGACAGGGTGACTTTCAATATCATGAAAATGGGCTATAGTTAAAACAAAGGGAAATGAAATCTAGCCTAATTTACTTTTTTTCATTATAATAATCATAGCAAACATTGATATAGCCCTTAAAATGTGCCTAAAATTTCAATTATTTTCACAACAACCATGGGAGTGAGGTGCTATTATTATCACCATTTTACAGATGAGAGAAACTGAGATAAACTGAGGTGAAAGGCTTGTCCAGGGTCATATAGCCAGTATGTGTATGAGCTCAAATTTGAAATCAGGTCTTCTTGATAATGTAGGAAAGGAGGCACTAATCATGGGGCTGATCTCACTAATGATTGGCATAGGAGCTTTGCCATTCATTTTCTACCTGGGTCAAGTTACTTCTCTTTAGGCAACTGTCCCCAGAGGCTTAACATATTGATGCTAGAGAAATGGTAAGAGCCAATTTTAGCTCAAACTTCTTAATTTCAAGAGATTAGTCAAACAACTTCCCCAGCATCTGCAATTCCAAGTGTATGACTGCAATACCCCCTACCTTACCTGTTTACACCAGAATAGTTTTCAGACCAAGAAATATGGATCAAATATAATGGAGATAGAATAATGGGATCCCTTTCATTGAAAGTAAAATGTAAAAGGCTTATTTACTGTCAATATTGTTGTGGAAGGGATTACTTTTTAGATTGTTTGGACCTCTGAGTTTCCTTTCAATTATGCCTTTCTGAGGATTCAAATAAAAAAAAGAAACAAGTGAAGAGAAGACAAGAGATCACCACAATGACTTCAAAAAATAAGAACCAAATGATCTACCTCCCAAGAAATGGCAGATAGGACATATGATTCATTGCTAGTGATGTCTAAAAAGTTTTTGAAGATGAAAAAAGATGACATTGGACTAGAGATAGGTAAATGCTTTAGCTTTTAAAATAACAGAAAAGGGTTATGTTTTTAAATGATAGGTATAAGAAGTTGGCTGTAACTCTTGAAAAAAATCTAGTATTTTAAAGAGATGGTTTATGAGAATTTAGTACAAGAAGTAGTGGAACTGGCAGAGTCTAAATGTAGATTGAAGCATATCATTCTACACTTTATTTCCTCCATGAATTTTTCTTTAGTCTAAGTGATATGTATCTTCTTTCACAATATGACAGATATGGAAATATGTATTATAGAACAACACATGTACAACTTATATCATATTATCAGACATTTTGAGGAGGGTGGAGGTGTTGAAGGGAATGAGAGTATTTATAGATTGTATAATGTCTGAAAATGATTATTAAAAATTGTATCAATGTGTAATCTAGAAAAAAATACAAAGTAATTTTAAAAACAAGGCAGGCTGGCCCAATCAGAACCAGGTCAAGCTTTTTTGGCAATAAGTTGTTAAATGGGAAATCAAGGCGAATATTTTAGGAAACAGCATTTTGGAGACTGGTAAACCATTTCTTCCCTTTCCTTTTCCTCTTTTTTCCTCCTCACTCCTCTTCCCCTCTCCTCTTCTTTTTTTTCTCTTTTTTCCAGTTACTAAATACATTGATAGAAAAGTGTGATATGGGTTTATATGAATATATTTTCATTTTGAATTTATTTTAACCTGCTGGCATTTATTATATTACTATTTTTTGTTTTACTATTATGTAAATTGTTAGATTTATGATCTAAAAGTTTCAGTATTGTAATTTTTCATATAACTGTAACAGTGTATAGATCCATAATCTTATGAGTTTCTAGCTGTATAGATAGAAAACACACTGGATAGGAGCCCAAGCATGGTAAGTAGAGGAACCATAGGAACCTTCTTCAAAAGTATTATTCACACCTTAGTGCTCTTTCTAAAGAACCATAAATTTACTCTTGTGAGAGCAGGTAAAAATGAATGAACCAAACTAGAAAAATATTGGGGGTATTTATGTCTCACTTTGTCTATGGGTCCCACTGTAAACATTTGTCCCATATTTTAGAAGCATTGGACTATACCATACACATTGATTGGAGTTATTTATTTGGTTTATATAGGAACATAATGTCTCTCCAGAAAAATATCTGGAATATCTGTCTTAAGGGTATAGATTTTAATTTTTGTTGCAGTATTGAATGCAGGTCCTCCAAAATGCATGTTGATTGATTGATTTTTCTCTTCCTTTTTCCCTAGAGAGCACAACTGAGATTAAAAGGTGAATGTTTTAGAGATTTAGATTTTGACTCAAAGTGGAGAGAAATATTGTGACTACTAGAGCTGTCCAAGGTTGGCCTAGTCAAAGATGGGTGGGTTTTGTGGTAATGGAGCTCTACAAAAGGAAGATAGATGTTTTCTGGTATTGTGTTGGAAAAAAATGGTTTGGGTTGCGATTGGAACCCCAAGTGTCCAAAAATAAGTTGTTTCCCTTCTGATTTTGGCTACATTGTTTTTGTTTGTACAAAAGCAAAAAAACTCTGACAGGGGTCTAATTACTCAAATATA
>NW_025374187.1:0-3851 GCF_016433145.1 Gracilinanus agilis
TGTATATATATATATATATATAAACTTCACTATTTTCAACTCTGTGATCATCTCTTAGAGAAATTTCCCCAAAGGAAGCCTATGGGAAAATAATAGCAGGGATATAATATTGCCTCATATGTTTTTGTATAATCTAATTAAATAATATATTAAGTGCTTTGTAAAACATAAGCATGTAAGGGGTCTGGTAGGTGGCTCACTGGATTGAGAGTCAGGCCTAGAGATGGTAGGTCCTGAGTGCAAATGTGATCCCAGACACTTTCTAGTAACGTGACACTGGGCAAATCACTTAATCTCCATTTTCTAACTCTTATCGCTCTTCTACCTTAAAACTAGTACACACTATTGATTCCATAAGGGCTTAAAAAGAAAGTTAAGCATGCAAGATTTTGATATACAAATGACAGACAGAGAAAATTTCTTGTTTTTTTTTTTTCTTTTCAGACAAGGGTACATATTAGGACTGCTCTCAGGTCTTTCTTAACCCTACCCCCAAATACAGAGAAGTAATTCCTCATATTTTCTTTTTCCCTAGTCCCCTTCTCATTTCAGTAAACTTTGCCTAATACCAGTTTTCTGTGCCAAAGTCAGAGTTAAATTGTTTTGAATGAATACATCTTCCTAGTCTACGTATACTAATGATCTATGACATACTCCAAACTTCTTTTGGGATTTCCTGGGATGGAAGCTTCCTATAAGGTAAAAAGATTGGGACACATAGTGTCTCCTTTGAAATTTTTAATTGAAAATCTCTCTTTATGCCCAGAGACTTAAGACATTTCCTCTATCTAATTACTCCCCCACTATATCTAAGTTCTTGTCCTATCCTAACATTCATCTATAGTTTATTATTTTACTTGGATCAAGCCAGAAAGGCAACATTGTAAAGACAGATAGCTTGTCTTGGTGTTTAATTTCTTCTATAATATATATTAGCTGTGTCAGTAATTAAATCTTTCAATGATCCAGGCAAGTCTGGAACTTTAAAGTACAGATATTAACTAGTTTGCATTTGGTGAGGAAGTTTTCTCACCGGTTTTCTTTAAGTAATCAAGGAAATGTCATAGATTAAAGGTTCTGTCCAGTGTGAATTACCACGGGCACCTGAAACAAATGTCCCATTTTTCAAAGCCCTGAATAAAAGAGAGATAATCAAGGGAAGGGGCAAGTTCATCTTCTTTCATAAGACTTGTTCTACTTTGTAGCAGAGGGTGGAACTAACACCAATAGCTGGAAGTGTCAAGTTTGACCCTGACAGAAGGATAAACATCTAATAATTATAGTATACAAAAGTGCAATGGACTGTCTGGAGGGGAGAGAAGGGCAAAAGATGTATGAAAAGTTATTTTTCATATACTGTAATGCCAAGAGCCCCCCAGAGAAATATGGACCATCAGGGTCCATAAAGTCAATGCAGATGGTGGAGCCCTGCACTGATCCCTGTTGTCTAAAAATCGGGCCACAGACACAGGTTGGATGGATAACCCAATCAGACCCCTCTTCTGACCAACACTTTTTATTATTGAAATTATTATAATCTATATTTTTAGGATAGCTTCAAGTTTTGTAGTATAGATATAAAAATTCCCTTATAGAAATTCCTTTATAAAAATCCCTTTATAGAAATCCCCTAAATACTCTATGATAAACCAGCATTTAATGAATTAATAGTTCATAACCTCAGTAAAATAGCAAAAGCTGCTTTAATCTTTCTCTTTCTTTGTCTCAAGAGTCTGAAGGACACAACATGGTATTTCAAATGCCCTCATTGAATGGCTTTCTTACACTGAGTTTAACCCCAGGAACTTAAACATTCTCACACTTTAATCCACTTTTGAAAAATGTTGGAGGTTCTTTTTATTAAAATAAAACTTAGATAACATAAGGTCTTGGTAGCCTTGAAGACTGTTTAGACTAGGTATAATCTATATGTAGAAATATGTTCTGTGTGCCAAATTTTATGTAACTGGTATAACCTTGAGCTCTTCTCTGTTTGGGTTTGAATTGTAAAATTTCCCAGCATTTGTGTGACTTTGACAGAAAGGTATAAAAATAAGGATTCACAGGAAGTTCTCAGAGTAGCTTCTGGAAATCCACTGTGTCTCTGACTCTCTTTTCTTTCTCATCTAAACTGTACACCTTCCCAGAACCCCTGGAGCAGCTGGCTGGCTTCCAGCCCTGTAATTCCTATATATTTGGGAGAATATTGAATCTCGGATCTTGGTAAGAGATACCATCCAGTATGCTGCCTTTTAAATTATTTTTGTCCTTGGAATCCCTAGGATTGTCTTCCTTTTGAATAGAATTTGTTTAATAATGGAAGAGTGGAAGGGTTCTTTTCCTGTGTGCATGTTCCCCATGATATAGGGATGAAGAGGGATGGATAGGTTCACTGCTCATCTCTTATTTAGCTATCACCAATTAAAACTATCTTGGGATGTTTAAGGGAGGGACTGAAAAATGAACTCCTAAAAATCTATTTATTAGGCTTCCTGACTCAACTTGGGTTGTCCCAGGTCCCAAGAGAACACTGGAGACCTATATTACTTCATCAGTTTGTGTACTGGACTGACCAATAAAACTAATATAAATCATTAAACTTATATTCTTACCCAAAAATCAATTTCTCAAGATAATTTTAACTGAGGAAAAAGAAAGGAAATATGCAGATATTATTAACATCACCTATTATATGTGTAAATGGAATTAGCTCATCCTCATTCATTGTTAGACTCTTGCCTTCAGAAATGTTACCCCACCCAAGTTAGAATTAAGTGGGGAGGGGAAGATCAGTTACCCACACGTGACAATAAGTAACAAATCAAAAATAAGGGACTGCCCTGGGCAGTCCAAAACAGTGTTGAGGCTGCCATTTGTCCACTTAAAATTGAAGGTTGATGCAGAAAGTGATGAAGGATGCTATCTTTTAAATATGATGGTAACTTCCTGTGGAGAGTTGGCCCATTGAACTTGGTGTTGAAGTCAGGGTAGGGGTCCCTTGGAAATCTCAGGATTCAGTGGTGAGTCAGGACAGGGCATGCAGGAATGGAGGTCAGGATTCAGGATTCTGGTGTCAGAACGGGACAAGCAGCACCAGCCAGGCAGGATCAAGAGAAGAGATCAGAAGAGGCAGAAACGTGAGGCAGTGGTCTGTACTGGCAGGCCAGGCAGGAATGGAGTCCTCCGCAGCAGAGGACAGCAGGAAACCCAGCGTTAGATCACTGTCTGTAGGGGTCACCAGGCCCAGGGCACTGAGCAAACGAATTTGCAGCCCAGCGGCAATTAAAACCATTGTCTCTCTTCCCTGTAAAGCAGCCTCTAGGCTGGGGAAAATAGGGAGAGGAACCAGAGTGGAAAAAGATCGTTTCTGAGACTCCGGGTCCCAGAGCAGCATGCCAAGCAAAGCCACTCTCCCCTTTCCCTCTGGAGAGGATTTTAAATACTCTCAGGCTATCCAAAAAATTTAGGGTCCAAACTTCAACCTTCTGGTTCACCAAACTGTTATTATTAAAAATGATGAAGGCTGAGATTAAAAGGGAGATTAGTATTTTAATAAAAACCATGCTGATAGAGATAAATCATTAGATCATGCTCCTGTAAGTATTCAAACTGCCGCATCAGTCATTTTACCTTTTCGCACCTTCGCACCCAGGTAACTAAAGAGGAAGTTCAAAACCACTTCCCAGTATTTAAAGCCATCCCTCACCTTGAAGATGTCATCTAAAACAGGAAACCCGTTGGACCACGGAAAATGTAGTTCCAAGGTGCCCCACATGTCCACAGGAAGTTTGTCATATAATCTACATACCTTAAAGTTCAAATGAGCCCCAAATAGCTCTAAATAGAACCCC
>NW_025374188.1:0-6698 GCF_016433145.1 Gracilinanus agilis
GAAGGAAGGAAGGAAGGAAGGAAGGAAGGAAGAGAGAGCGAGTTCCTCAAGGAGCTTACAATCAAATGATAAAAATATACCTATTCTCTTGATTGTTGAAATTGAAAGCTCAGGCTGAAAATTTGAATCCCAGTTCTGCCCCCTTACTGCTTGTGTGATCTTGAGTAAGTCACTAACCTTTTGGGCACTTTGGTTTCTTTGCCTATAAAATTATGTGGTTGGACTAGATGGCCTCTGAGGTCCCTTTGCCAAATCTGCTGTGATTCATCCAACGAGGAGGTAGCCCTAAGTGAATTCTAAGATGCCTTCTAGCTTGGAGGGCAGGGACTATTTTTTTGCTTTTCTTTGAATCCTCACTATCTGTGTTCAGTCACTCAATAAGCATTTATTAAACATCTATTACACAGCTAGGAAGTTTCTGAGATCAGATTTGAACCCAGGTCCTCTTGACTCCAGGCTTGGTTCTCCATCCACTGAGCCACCTCGCTGCCCCAGAGCCATGTTCTTAAAGGCATTAAATAAAATACACAGGACTTCAAAGGAAACCAATTTTATTGAAATACAACGATCAAAAAATATATATTTTTAAAAACAAGTTTATGGTCTCACATTAAGAACCCTCATACTAGATGCATGCTCTGCCCCATCTCTACAACCCTGTGATTCATGGGAAGAGAACGCTGATGTTTTCTTTGTAAAGAAAGTTTGGATAGTGAATCCCTCCATCTTGGACCATTAAAAGGGTCATTAGGAGGAAGGATATATAGGCTGACAATTCAGAAAGCCAAAATAAAATCTCAGCGGAAGATGCCAGCGTGCTAGGATCAGAGTGAGAAGGAGCTGAGAGGGTTTTAATGGTCTTTACTTATTCTCCCTCAAAGTTTTTAAACTTCCCCTCTGTTGACCACCCCAGGATAATGTACATTTAATATGGCCTCTAATGCAAGGGAATCAATAGCTTCACGCCACAAACAGTTTATTACACATAATCTGAAGTTTAACACATAAATAAATGAGTGATACTCAAGCACTTAAGAGGACAATGTCAGGTCTCAATTTCTATCACAAATCAAAATGCTTCTTGGGTCTCATTAAATATTCCACATGGATGCAGGGAGTTATCAGATGATTTTTGTCTTAAATGATAAAGCAGGCTTCATTTGGGTTTGCTGGAGGTTCTGAGGGCTTGATGAAACAATGGAGAAAGGTCTTGGGTTCAAATCTCACCTTTGACGACCTCCTTGATGACCACCATCTTGACCTCCTTGGGTTTCCTCATTTATGTGACCTGTAAAAATTCTTGTTATAGGGAACAACATCAAGGTGGTTCAGTGGATTGAGAGCTAGGCCCAGAGATGGGAGGTCCTGGGTTCAAATCTAATCTCAGACATTTTTTAGCTGTCACCCTAAACAAGTGACTTGATCCCTATTGCCTAGCCTTTATCACTCTTCTGCCTTGGAACCAATGCATATTAATGACTTTGACAGAAGGTAAGAGTTTTTTTAAAATTCTTATTATATAAAGAATGGGGGAGATGGCATAACAGAGGGACTCTAAGATGCCTTCTAGCTCTCAATCTATTATCCTATGATCCAAGGAAAGTTAAGTATACTCAGGCCTCAGTTTCCTCATCTATAAAAGGAAGCATCAGACAACTATAGCTGGAAGGAACTTCAGAAACATTCTAGCCCAAACCCTTCAGGAGGTGAAGTAATTTTTCCAAGGTCACCCAAGTCCCAAATGTCAAATGTGGGATTTGAACCCAGGGTCTCTGATGCCAACTCTATTTCCTCTGTATCACACACACACACACACACACACACACACTGCTGTCTCTCAAGATTTCTCCATCAAGTCATAATCTATTTCACATTTAGAAAAACTCAGGCATTTGCCACCTCTTTAAGGTGATAGAAGGAACTGAAGGCAGCTAGGTGGCACAGTGGATAGAGTACCAAGCCTGGAGTCAGGAAAATTCTTCTTCCTGAGTTCAAATCTAGCCTCAGACACTAATAGCTGGACAAGTCACATTACCCTATTTTCCTTAGTTTCCTCATCTGTCAAACGAGCTGGAGAAAGAAATAGCAAACCACTCAATTAGCTTGACTATGTGATCCTGGGCAAGTCACTTCACCCTGTTTTCCTCAGTTTCCTCATCTGTAAAATGAGCTGGAGAAGGAAATGGCAAATCCTTTCACTATCTCTGCCAAGAAAACCCCAAATGGGGTCATGCAGAGTCAGACATGATTAAAAGACAACTAAATAAAGGACAGTAGGAGGTTAGAGGCAAGGAAGGGACAGGAAATGACCTGTCAAAAAATCTGCAATTTCAAGTGACAAAGTGACAAAGACACAATTCAGTTGCCTAGCCCTCATTGCTCTTCTGCCTTGGGACCAATACTTGACACTGATTCTAAGACAGAAGTTAAGGGGTTTTTTTTTCTGTTGGGTTGTTTTGTTTTGTTTTGTTTTGTTTTAATGTAGGGAGCAGTAGAAAGAGCCTTTGCTTTAGAGTCAGAAGATCTAGGTTCAAGTTCTATGATCTGTGTGAGTCTGCGGAAATCATCTAACCTTCCTGTCCTCAGTTTCCTCACCTGTAAAATAAAGGGGGTAGACCAAATGGCTTTTTCTGAAGCCCCTTCTATTTCTCCCTGGGCAAGTCACAACTCTGTTGGCCTCAGTTTCCTCATCTCTAAAATGAGCCAGATAAGTAAATGGCAAACCACTTCAGTATCTTTTCCAAGAATACCCCAAGTAGGGTCACAGAGTTGAGCACAACTAAAACTGAAACGAAACAAAAACAACTAAACTAATTTGTTAGATTATCCTTGGATCTCACTATCCCCAAGTGAGGAAGAATTAGGTTGTTGTCTAAGTTCTGAGGATGGCTTGTTTATCTTTTTGAGCCCCAATCACTCACCTCAAGATAGGTTTTGTCTAATTTTTCATCTAAGTAAAAGAAATGAACAAAAGGCGGGGTCTTAAAGAAGAGATAAGAGATTGCAAGCACTTTTCTTTGCAGAACTAAAGTCTATGAGGGTACAATATTCCATCCAGTTGTTTACTCAGACCATCTGCATTGCTGCTGGGCAGTGAGCTGACAAAGCAGTAGATGGAGAGCCAAGCCTGGAATCAGAAGGACCTGAGTTCAAATCCTGCTTCATCCACTTACTAGCTGTGTGACCCTGGGCAAGTCACTTCACTTCTGTTTGCAAAATAAAATAATAACAGCATTTTTCTCCCTGAGTTGTTGTGAAGATCAAATAAGATAATATTTCTAAAGTGTTTAGCATAGTGTAGGCACTATATAAATGTTAGCTATTAGTTACTGCCTCTGCTTCTCCTTTCCTGGAAAAAGCTCCATCATCACTAGATGGTCCCTAGTCCTTGGGAAAATTGATCCCTTCTGTTGTGAAACTCCCACCCTGAGACAAGCCATCTTTTTTTTTTTTTAAACCCTTGCCTTCTGTCTTTGAATAGATACTAAGAATGAGTGCCAAAGCGGAAGAGTCATGAAGGCTAGGCAATGAGGATTAAGTGACTTGTCTAGAGTCACACAGCTGGGAAGTATGGGAGACTACATTTGAACCCAAGACCTCCCATCTCCAAGTCTGAATCTCTCTCCACTGAGCAACCTATTGCCCTTGGGATCCGCCATCTTGATTGTCAGCCCAAGACTATGCTTCCCATGACATCCAGCTACTCCCTGGGCCATCTTCTCATCTGTTCTGCCACCAGGCACATATCCCTCACATCCCCTTCTCTCTCCTCCCCTTTCTACTTCTTCCTCTTGGCATAGTAATCAAATCAACAGCAAAATGATTGCTTCTGGAAAGAATAGAGCAAGCAGCTCCCTTATGGCTCCACTCATCAGCCCTGTGACTCCCCAGACCAGAATGTGCTTCCCAACCCCTCACATTTGTTATATCCTCCATTAGATTTTAAGTTCTTTGAGGGCAAAGACTTACCTTACTATCACACTTATATTTCCAGCATGTGCCTGGCATATAATAAATGTTTAATAAGTATTTAATAAGTGTTGTTCCCTCTGCTTGTTAGGAGGTCCTGGGAAGATCAGAAAGAGAAGCAGAAACACCCCCCCCCCAAGTCCCTCAAAGAGCCAGGCTTATAGTAAAAGACTTGATTGATGTCAGACGGTCCTAGATGCAGAGCTAGAAGTGAGCTCAGAAGATTCATTTTTTTAAAATAAGAAAACTAAGATCCAGGTAAGTTGAGTGATTTGTCAAAGTCTACACCAATAGAAAGCACCAAAGACAGGATTTGAACCCAGGTCCTATGACTCAAGAGCTAACATTCTTTCTATTCTACCACAATTCCTCTTTGTATACTAGTTTTTCACACACATATACAAACACACAAAATATTTTAAAAACTCTTTCTTAATTTTTGTTACAAGGGATGACTCTCTGGATGAGAAAAAAAGGGAGAGATATACCAGCATTCCTTCCACATTGTGCCATTTAGGGATGTGGCACCCCCACTATCTGGAAAATCCATGAGAATTACACTGAGACTTTTGAGACAACCTAGATGTCTCCTACAGCCTATAATCTGCTCAAGGCTAGCCACTATTTCACTTTTTACTGAACCTTCAGAGCCTAGCACAGAGACTCATAAACATATATAGTAAGTGCTTATTTGTTCAGTCTTTTTTTTCAGTCCTGGCTGACTCTTCATGACCCCGTTTGGGCTTTTCTTAGCAATGATGCTGGAGTGGTTTGCCATTTTCTTCTCCAGCTCATTTGATAGATGAGGAAACTGAGGCAAATGTAGTAAAATGACTTCCCCAGGGTCACATAGCTAAAATGTGTATGAAGCCATATCTGAACTCAGATCTTCCTGACTCCAGGCCCAGCATTCTAACCACTCCTCCACCTAGCTGCCCTACAAGGTGCTAAATATGATTATTAATTGATTAGAAAAATCATCTATGAAAGAGCATCAGTTCCCTCATCTGTAAAATGAAGATAGGACTGGATTACCTCAAGCTCCAAATCTGTGAGTCTATGAGCTGATAGAGATAGGAATGGGGAGGAGAGAAGGACATAACACAAATAAGGGACAGCATAATTATTGCATTGGAAAGACCTAGGAAAAGCGCTATGTGAAATTGCTCTGGGGATCTGAGAAGGCTTCATTGAATTGAGGGTATTTAGTCTGGGTCTTAAAGAAAAATGGCAGAGTTCCATTACTACTATCTTCCAAGGTCTTGAAATCCCTGTTGATTGGCACAGTGGATAAATCACTGGACTGGGAGGCAGGAAGATCTGAGTTCAAATGTTTTCACACACACTTCCTAACTATGTTACCCTGGGCAAGCCACTTTACCTCTGCCTCAGTTTCCTCATCTGCAAAGTGGGGATAATAGCACTGATTTCCTAGAGTATTTGTGAGAATCAAGTGAGATAACACTTGTAGAGTGCTGAGTACAATGCCTGGCACAGAGTAGATGCTATCCAAATGCTTATTCCCTTCTTTCCCCATCTGACAGGACAAGCAAGTGCAGAGGGAAGTAGGGAAGAATTTAGGAGATATTGCTATGGATGCAGGTCCTGTAGCCCTTGTAGCAGTCACCTTTGCCTAGCCCTTGAGTAGAGACTGCACCCAAGACTTCCGGCAGCCCACAGCACAGCCCAAGGCATAAAACCACTCTCAGGGAGCTACAACACAAGGAACACAAACAGCAACAGAAGCTACCCAAGCAGTCAGCTGCTCCACAGCTGCTCTGCTTCAAGCTGCTCTCCTTCTCTCCTTCTTCTGCCTTTTCTCATCCTCTCTCTTCCTTCCTCTCTTTCTCCCTCTCTCTCCCTTCACCCATCTCTCTCTCCCTCCTCCCTTTCCTCTCCTTTGCTACATCTCTCCCTTTCTCTCCTTCCTTCTCCCTTCCTCCTCTGTTCCTCTCTCTCTTTCCCTCCCTCTCTCCCTTCCTCCTCCCCTTTCTTCTTTTTCCCTCCTTTATCTTCCTCTCTTCTCCCCTTCTTTCCCCCCTCTCTCCTTTCCTCCCCTTCTCTTCATCCCTTCTTCTCCTCTCCTTCCCTCTCTTCTTTGTCTTTTCTCCATCTTTCTGTCCTTCCCGCCTCCCTCTGTCTTTTCCCCCCTCCCACCCTACCCCTTCCAAAGCACACAGCCCAAACTCCACAATATGATGAGTCAGCCTAACATCTGACATCAGGCCAGAAGCTTGGCTCTCCCTCCTTTATCTGCTGCCTACAGTCAGACTCAGAATGGAAGACAGGTTGGTGCCACCATTAGAGCTAATGGCAGCAGCTGCTGCTGCCTCCCTGTCCCCCAATCACCAGCCTTACCTCTCTGCTTGTGGTAATAGTAGGAAAGGATTTTTCAAAGATGGTTGGAGGGCAACAGAAAAAGGTATAGGCCTTCAAGGTCTGAGAAACAAAGTGAATAGTCAGAATGTCTTAGAAAGAATGAGGTAAGGGGTAGCTAGGTGACTCAATGAATAGAGGACCAGGCTTGGAGACAGAAGATCTTGGGTTCAAATCTGACCTCAGACACTTTCTACTTGTGTGATCTGGGGTAAGTCATTTAACTTTGATTGCCTAGCCCTTATTGCTCTTCTGTGTTGAAACTGACACAGATTAGAGGTTTTTTAAAAAAAGAGGATGGAAGGGAGAGAGGAAGGGAGGGAGGGAGGAAGGAAGGAAGGAAGGAAGGAAGG